>NW_019272027.1:5111163-5117443 GCF_002738345.1 Cucurbita maxima
TTTTTTTTTTTTTTTTTTTTTTTTTTTTTTTTTTTTTTTTTTTTTTTTTTTTTTTTTTTTTTTTTTTTTTTTTTTTTTTTTTTTGTGCTAATATAAATAACTATGAATATTTAGAAAAATATATAAATTTGTTTAGTAAGAAAACAAATTGTTTTGTTCATTTTTTTTTTAACCCAAACTCGTTCGGTTCGATTTCGAGTTAATGGGACAAAAAGTTCGGATTGACTCAAACTAAACAAAAATTTGTATAATGCGTTAAGAATTTTAACGTATTCATGGATCCTCTAGAATAGTACTTTACTCTTGGATAAATTTCTTTTATATTATTTTATTATATTATTATTTTTAATTTCTTTTAAAAAAAAAAAAGATAATATTTCATACTATTTCTAAACGCATCATTATAGTATAAATAAATTAACAAATAATTATTCATATACTTTATACTATAATATGAATAAGCTAAAATAACATCTATGACTTTTGTTTTGAATTTAAGAATCTGAATTTAAGAATATGGTTTAGATAGGTTTATTGATTTTGATATATATATATAGAGGTTATTTTCCTCCGGTCATTTTTTCTTATAAATATTTTGACGGTTATAGTATTTACCGTAATTTTTTTTTTAGTATTTTAAGAGTTCTTTTTAACAGTTACATTAGATAGATAAAAAATTAGTTTCAATAAATTTGAAAATTTTGTTATAAAATTGGGATAATAATTCTAAATTCTAATGTATTTATTGTTGTTAGGATCGCACAACAACGCACACACTCGATCTAGATGAACACAAAAAACAAGATAGAGAAAATGAAAGGATAACTCTAGTTAATGGATTTATATTGATGACTACAAATATGTACAAAAGAATACAGAGAATATAGAAAGTATATGTTCAAAGCTCTACTATATATGAGAATACAGAATATATATATGGTTTAGCTTATTATATATAACTTTGTCAGATATAACCATCTACTATATATAACTATCTATCGTATATAACTTTAACAGATATAGCTTTTTACTATACATAGCTATTTACTATTTATGACATTTTACATTATATGTCATTTACCAAATATAGTTTTACTATGTGTAATCGTTGACTAAGCTATAAATAATCAGGAGACTCTATAACCTAACAATTCTCCCACTTGGAGAGACTGATCTAGTCAACCAAGAATTTCATTCTTAAACGACCATGAGCATCTTCATGGCACCATACCAATTGAGGCTTTGCACAATCTCAATATTTCAACATCAACACATTTTGTAAACATGTTTGCTGGATTCTTTGCACCCTCTATCTTCTCCAAACACATCACCATCTTTCACTAACCTGCAAGTGAAATGATATCGTCTTCTGTGTTCTTTCTTTAAATGATAGACCGGTTTTCTCACCAACTGTATAACACTCTGACTATCTCTATAAAGAATCTCTTCATGCTGCTTCTTGCCCAATTCTTCCAGATAGTCAGTCATCCATATTGTCTTCTTTCCAGCTTCAATTATTGCCACGTACTCGGCCTCAGTACAACGCATTTTTGAAGCCTAAACATCCCATCATCCATGGCTTGCTCCCACTTGGTTGTACCCTGCAACTGTAGGGTCTCATTAAAGGGCTTTGGTTCCCTTTCATTAGCAACAGATAGTGTAATGAAGGTACATACATATCTAGTACTCTGATAGTTCTGGATGATCTTCTCAACACCAGTTCAGGTTCCTACTATAACATCACTAGGTGATTTTTTTTCGTAACTCAACCTCAACTCCCACTTGCTTCATTGTATTGAAACCTTGCTCCACATCTGGTTTCTCAGCAGTAGTCTCAGGAGTTTCATGAGTATCTGCTACAACATCACTAGGTGAGTTTCCCTGCAACTCAAGTTCAGCTCCCACTTGCTTCGTGGTCTTGGAACCTTACTCCACATATGGTTCCTCAGCAATAGTCTCAGGAGTTTCATGAGTATCTGTTACAACATCACTAGGTGAGTTTCCCTGCAACTCAAGTTCAACTCCCACTTGCTTCGTGGTCTTAGAACCTTGCTCCACATCTGGTTCCTCAGCAGTAGTCTTAGGAGTTTCATGAGTATTTGCTACAACATCACTAGGTGAGTTTCCCTGCAACTCAAGCTCAACTCCTACTTGCTTCGTGGTCTTGGAACCTTGCTTCACATCTGGTTCCTCAGTAGTAGTCTCAAGAGTTTCATGAGTATCTGCTACAACATCACTAGGTGAGTTTCCCTGCAACTCAAGCTCAACTCCCACTTTCTTCAATTATCTAACAGTCCTTGTGAAGCTAACTTGTTTATGCTCTCATAATGTAGTTCTCACAACAACCCACGTCAATAAATTTCATACCTTCTAAAACTTCTTTCGCAGCCAGCATCTTCATTCCTTTCACGCTCATATGTCCAAGTCTATTGTGCCATGGACTTGAATTTGAAGCACTCTTAGCAACAATAGCCATGTTCATACACCCTGGGGTGGTGTATAAAGTTCCAGATTTTATGCCTCATGCTACCACCATAGCACCCTTCATAATCTTCCACAAACTCTTCCCTAACTTTGTAGCATAACCTGTGTTGTTCAACTAACATACAAATCAGGTTCTTCTTGAGACCAGGAATATATCTGACATCCTTTATTGTCCGTTGATTTCCTGCCAGAGTTTTTTTTTTTATGTAGACATCCTCTTTTCTTTTAATCTCCAAATCTTTGTTGTTGGCAAGATACACCTTCTCGAAATTTCCAGACTTGAAATTCTGGAACAACTCTTTATTTGGAGACGAACGAAAAGATGCACCTAAATCCAAAATCCAGGATTCAATCAAACTATCCACGCTAAGGATTAGAGCATCCCCACTGTCTTTTGCTGAATGTATAGAATCATCATCATCTCTAGATTTGTGATTTTGATTCCTCTTTGGACTTGTACAATCTGTCCGAAAGTGACCTTTTTCTCCACAATTCCTATTGGATCTGTATGGCAACCCTAGGGGGGAGGGATGAATAGAGTTTTAACAATAAAAGTGTTTAAACGTGATTAATTTTTCTAATGATGAAACTTTTTACAAATAAGTAGAAGATGATAATTACTAGAACAAAATAATTCAAGTCAAAACAATAATCAAGTAGAACATGCAATAAAACCACAATAATAATTTTGAAATTAAATAGGAAAGAGTTAGAAAATATGACACCATAGTTTTATAGTGGTTCAGTCAAACTCATCCTACTCCACTCCCCAAGTGCCTCTTGGGAATTTGAATAAAGAATTTTCTCGACTCTTTCCACGGATCAAAGTCAAACTGCTACCACCGCTCTTTTTACGAATTCAAGAGCAAACTCAATCCTTTCCATGACATAGGATCAAACCGCTACAAGTATTTGAATTTGATAGTAACACACCACAACTCTCTCAAAGAGTATATTTACAATTTGGGTCACAACTATTTCCTCCCAATACAATAATAATCCCTCTCAAGAATAAGATAAATAAAAATAAAATTGGAGGCTTGGAGAGAGCAACTAACCATGGAGACTTTGAACAAATGAGTATAGGAGAATTTAGGAAGAAAAGTGACAAAATGTAAGAATTAATATTGACCATTGGATTGTGTTATAAATAATGTAAGGGGGAAATTAAAAATAAATAAATATGAAAATTTTCCAAATTCATTTATTTAAATTTTTTTTTAATATAATAATTGTAACGACCCCAAATTTGCTACTGAATTTAAGGTCGCTACTGTATACATACCATAAACATTGAATGCGGAAGACTTCATTTAAATTCCATAAAACATAATATCTTAAAACACAACCATGGACTTACGTGTTTCGAAAACATCTTTAAAACGACACAACAAAAGACCCGAAATAAATACCACTATCCTATGCATGTGTCATGGTCTTAAGTTGTGATACCGTCGTCAGTCGTACATGAATGCCTTGCCTTAATCTGAAAAATGTAGTAGCACATTGTTCTAGTCTTTAAAGAAATACTCAGTAAGTGACCACACTATTGGGGTTAAATGCAACAATCACTCGCAATGAGATGATGGGACCTATCTTTCATTCTGTTTTCCCTATGGTGCTGTCCTAACGGGTAATTTTGGACGTGTACCATATACTCTACACACAACCCATACATGCGAGTATGAGCTCACCAGCTAGTTCGCACACCGCTGGGTCACTTACCTTATCTGATGGGCATACTTTAGGAGCCCCTTAGGCAGGACACCCGCTAGAACCAGTAACCGTCATGGCAGCGCTATGCAAAGCATAACGATCGTTGTCTTGCCGTTGGATGTACGCATCCGTACCCTTGTGATGGGATAGGGGTATCCCCCAAATGCATGAGCACACATAATGCATGAGGACCCAAAACTTTTCCATTTTCATTATCCTTTAATACAACTCAGCTACCATTATGTACATATCATATCATTTTTCATATCTTCAGATATCGTTCATCATTCATATCATATCGTTTCTCATTCTTCAGCTCTCAAATCATACATAATTCTAACGAGGTTATATTTCACGCCATTTATCGTAATTTCATGTCATTTATCATAATTTCATGTCATTTATCATAATTTCATGTCATTAATATCATGCTGTATACACACAATTTAAGAGACCTAACATAATGCTCTATGCTTTTATCATAACATTTCATCATGTACACATCATACTATGACATATTGCATCACAATGTATCATATAAACAAGTCATAACGTAAACACTTCATAGTCATATTGTTCTCTAACGTATCATAGTCTTAACATTCTTATACCTATCACAGACATATCATAACGTGAACATACCTTTGTCATCTCATCACAAGAACTTAACTTAACGCTATCGTTCTATCAATCCTAACGATATCGTTCTATCAATCTATCACAAATCTATCCCTTTCTACCCGTAACCTAACCGTATTCTTCCATCAATCTCTGTTATCCATATCGCTCCGATATGTAACCTAACCTTAATGTTTCATGAACATATTTACTCCTATTGTTACATTTCGTTTTGTGCATCCTTCTTCTATCCTATCTCAAACATATCCTTGAACACATCGTACCGTAATTATTATCATGCAATCCACATATTGTAACATAACATAAACATAATATAAGCATACTGATTAACAAATAAATCACACATATTAGTATATATGACACGTGCAGAACCACAGGCACGTGTCAACATCAAATATAACTCTGCCGATAGTAAGGCCACTTACCTGGCTAGCTTAAGTCATTGTCACAAATATATCTTTAATGAAAGTTCGATTTCGTCCTTTGAAATCCGAGTCAACCTATATGAGTCCATGATATCAGTTTTAGGTTTGAACTCTAGAACATTATTTTTCTAATTTACATTGTTTCATTGTTAAAAGTCTTAAAATGTTATATATCTATAATTATATTTTTTAATTAAAAATCTTATTTTTCATGGTTACTACGGTATAAGAGAGTAGATACACCTATTTCAATTTATTCTTAATCTATATTTACCCTCTGTATATACCTTTCTCTATATTTAGTTTGTGGATTTTAATTCCTTAATCTTCTTTTTTTATTTGTTGCATTTTACATGTATTCCAAATTTACAGTGATCTCTATTTCCAAATCTTTCCTTATATCAGTGTTTCTTATTCAGAAGTTTTATTGGTCATTCTATTTTTAATCTATTCATTTGGCTACTAATAAAAATTTAATCTAATATTTCTAATCTGACCTGATTTGGTGGAATTCATATAAATTATTGACATTTAGTTTCTAACTCAAAACTAAACCATTGTAATAATTCCATAAAGATCTAACTATAATTGTCTATAATTTCTAAAAAAAATAGGATAAAAGAAAATGAAGATTTAATATATACCTTATTGATCGGATCTATCTTCACGTGAATCTCAACGGGATTAAAGGCCATTCTCATTTTTTTTTTCTCTTCTCGAGTAAATCTGACCATTATTGAAAATGAAAATTTAATATATACCTTATTGATCAGATTTATCTTCACATGAATCTCAACTGGGTTAAAGGCCATTCTCATTTGAGTAAATCTAACCATTATTGTTTTTCTGTTTCTTTTTACAATAACGGTTACTTTATGGCGTAAGGATGAGTTGAGGAGAGATAATTAATTGTTCCTTTAGGGGGGTAAGTATCGGTTGAGGAGAGATAGTGAAGAGGAGTGGGAAAATGTTTTTTTTTTTTTTTTTTTTTTTTTTTTTTTTTTTTTTTTTTTTTT
>NW_019272027.1:5118087-5123157 GCF_002738345.1 Cucurbita maxima
TTTTTTTTTTTTTTTTTTTTTTTTTTATTATTATTATTATTACTTTAACTATTTTTTTTATAATTATTTTTATTTCTTTATTTCTTTATTTATTTTAGGCTATTACATTATATACCTATAAAAGAAACTTTCGTCCTCGAAAGTGTTTTAATCTTAGAATAACTCGGGTCCTTATTCTAAGAATTCTTTATTAAGTCTTCAAGTACCACTAAGTAAAAATTCTTAACAAGTATACCCTAATCCATATGAGTCATAAACATTTATTTGCATGCATCAAACTTTCGTAAGCCTATTACTTGGTATTCATAGAAACTTTAGTTTCTTATAAAGTTCTTGCGGGATAGTTACATATTTTAAATCTTGATTCATACTCCAAAATTTTTATAGCTCCCTAAAGTCAAATTATATGAGACTTATTTATGATATTGACTCTTCTAGGATCTTGAAAACGTCATAGAATTTTCATAAGGGTCTTTTGGTCATTTACCACCCCCAAACCTTGGTTTAGTTCTTCCACATATTCTAATGGCCTTGTAACTTTGTGTAAACCTTTTACACCATGACATAAAGCTCTCATCAAATTTCTTGTCATTTAGAAGTCATTTTGGTAACTGTTACTTTCTAGAGTAAGGATGAGTTGAGAAGAGATAATTGTGAGAAGGGATGAGAGGATAGTGGAGAAAAGTGGAGAAATGTTTTTTTTTTATTATTATTATTTATTATTATTACTTTAACTATATTTTTTATAATTATTTTTATTTCTTTATTTCTTTATTTCTTTATTTATTTTTGGGCTATTACAATAATAATATAATATAATAATAATAAAAAGTTAGGTGAGTAACGGCCAAATGAAAAATTCAAAATTTATTATAAATATAATAATATAATAATAATAAAAATTATGTGAGTTACTACCAAAATTTTAAAATATAATAATATAATATAGTAATAATAAAAATCGATGTGAACAACCGTTAGATTCAATTTTATATTTTGTAAAAATAATTTTATTTAGAAATATAATAATAAGAAAAATCTACCATTTGTTACTCTCCCAAAATGATAAGTGTCATATTTTGATATACTTTGATTTGTCCATCATTTTGATTTTGCTGCCACATCATCACGTCGGGTATATTGTCTCGCTGTAATTTATTCGTTTTAGCTCTCATTTGAGTAATTGAAAAGTCGTTGAAATCGTTATTCTCAGCCTTTTATTGCAGACAGTTCAAAATAATGAAATAGTTAATAATTAAAAGTAGGTTTGTTATCATCAAAACATCAACAATTAATTGAAATTAATTAAAGTGAGATCAAGGGCCAAAAAGCCAACAATTCCAACACATTACGTTTGGTCTATTTGAAGATTTTTCTCGGTTCTTTGCTTTTGATCGCCCTTTGTTTGGGCCCCTTGGTTTACTTCTTCCCCGTTGATCAACACTAAGAGCACTACCAGATGAATTTCCAATTTCTCGTTTGCGAATACTTTCGCTAAGAACTACATTTCAAATTTCATCAAACTTCAGTTTATCAGATCCTTGAGGACTGCTGATTGCGGCAACAACAATATCTCACGACTCGAGTAAAGATGACATCAAAATCAATGCTTTAATTTCATCATATAAATTAATTTCCACTGAACTCAGTTGACTTACAGTCATATTGACTTCATTTATATGATCAAACAACAGATCTACCTTCAGACAACGGTAGATTAAATAATCTCCACATCAAAGACACCTTGTTCATAGACGACGGTTTTTCGTACTTATTCGACAGCGCCTTCAACAGATCTGACGTTGTCTTCTCCTTGATGATATTGAACGTCACGTTTCTAGATAGCGTTAACCGGATCAACCCTAAGGCTTGTTGATCCTTGAGCTTCCACTGTTCTGTGGTCATGGTATTCGACTGCACCCCAACAGGGGTTCGTGAAGACCTTTGATCGTGGTGACTTCAACTTGGCTTTGATACCAGTTGTTAGGATCGCACAACAACGCACACACTCAATCTAAATAAACACAAAGAACATGATAGAGAAAATGCAAAGAAAACTCTTGCTAAAGGATTTATATTGATGACTATAGATATGTGCAGTAATAGAGAATACAAAGAATATAAAATGTACATTTCCAAAGCTTTACATAAGGGATATATATATGGTTTAACTTACTATATATATATAGTTTTACCAGATATAATCATCTACTATATATAACTATCTACCATATATAACTTTATATTATACATAACTATTTACTACTACGTAATTTAACAAATATAATTTTACTATTTATCATAATCTATCAACAATATTATTATATCACCATTTATATATTTCTTTTATTTTTCTAATAATTGAAGGAAAAAAAATTTATTTGGTCATAGTTTAATTTCATGATTTATTATCCTTATATCCTTTTTATTTATAGAGTAACCAATTGTGTAAGAAGGGTTGATATTTAAATTGTCTTTAATTGTATGGCAATGTTGAATTATGATAGAACGTTACAATTTTTTCTTATTGCTATTTATGAATTTATTTTAATTTGTGTTTGTTTGTGATTTTTTAATATAGCTGATGTAAGATTGTAGGGAAGAATTATCCATAATAAATAAATAAAACTTTATAAAATTATAAAATTTATTTTAACAATAAGACAACTCAATCAGGTTGGGTTGGGCTTGGTTTCCAAAAAAAAATGGTTCATACACCCGTAGATCCATGGGTATAAGAGGTGAATCCTCGCATTTTGTTGTTTAATTTGGAGGAAGGAGGAGGAGGAAGAAGAAGGAGGAAGAAGGAAGAAGATGCCACTCGGAAAATATTACTGCGACTACTGCGAGAAGCAATTCCAAGACACTCCGTTTGCTCGAAAGCGCCATCTTCAAAGCCTCTCCCATCAGAAGGCCAAAGCTCTCTGGTTCGATTCCTTCAGAGGTCCTCCTCCATCTCTCTGCTTTCTCCTCTTCCCCTCATATCCTCCTCTCTTCCTAACTCTCTCTTCCTCTTCCTCTTCCCTGCAGACTCCAATCAACCTTTCTCTGATGCCTTTGGAACACGCGTCTGTAACCGATTCCTCACTACGGTATTCTTCTTCGCATCTTTTCTTCCTTCTATTTAACCTAACTTTTGCCTTTTCCGATTTCATTCTTTGCTCTCTACGATTCCAAAGGGCTTTTGCCAGTACGGTGATTCTTGCAAGTATTTTCACTCCAAGAACAATCTGCAGTACTCGAGTTCGCAGCCGATTGCAGGTTAACCCTAAACCCTACCTTACTCTGTCTCAACAAGCCAATGCGAAATTCGAAACCTAATGCTAATTATTTCGATCGATTTCCGGTCTGATTCAATATAAAAATCACAGGTTTTCCGGAGAATAATCAAGCCCCAAATGTTCCGGTGAATCAATTCATGGAGGGCAGTTCGTTGACAGGTATCTTGGAAGTGAAATCATCACATAGTTTTGTGTTCCATATTTTATTTGTTCATTCATAAAATGGTGGTGTTGGTTAAATTTTGAGTGGATCGTTACATACATCATTTACTGGAGCAAATTGCCGCCCACTCATACGAATGATGACCAACCAACTCCCATCTCCGTTGGATTTGAACAGGACTTGAACTCTCTTAGTGCTTGTTATGCATCTGTAAATCATTCTTTGTTTGAACAGCATCCATCATTGTTTTTTGTATCTGTAAAGCATTCTGCGTTCTACTACATATTTGAATCTTTTATCCCAGGATTTGATGGCCCTCTAATCATTCATATTTTTCAACTTTCTATGCTTGCATTTGATCTCAGGTAGTTTAGATAGATTGAGAACATCATGGGGAAATTTACCTCCATCATTGATGCCTCCTCCAGAGGGTGGTTACCCACCTCTCCCTTTTGTAGATTGGGGATAATCCACGAATCAGTTACTGGTACAAGTATACTCGGCTTCTCTTGTTTTTAACCTCCTACTCTATATAAAGCACTAATTTCTTCAAATTTGGTGTCCTTCACATCTAGACTATGAGCCTTTCATTGCTTTCCTTTCAAGTACCATATTCTTCAACACATGACTGTCTTTAACTTGTCCTCTGTTAATGTTTTAGCATTTAGTTGCACCACTTATGTGTAGATTATGCTGCTCTAAACTCGTTCGAGATTGACACTAACATAATGTAATATGAGGAGAGTTAATGAAGCAAATAAAAGAACACCTAATTCCAAGATCTTTTCACTAGCAAACTCAACATTTCATTCATAAAACAGGCATGGTCAGTTCCCAATGTTGTTGATATCGACAGAAATGAGTACAAAGAACACATGAATGCCTTTTCGGGCTACATATATTAGCCCCCCTTGTATAGCTCATTATTTATTTCATTCAAGCATCTTGACAAGCAGGAATCACACCAATACTATACATTGGTTGCCTAATAACTTGATGCCAGAACCTGTAACAAGGAAGCAATAAATTGCATCTGGGTGTCTTCATCTATGGTTTCGAATAGAGGGACATGAACAAATAGTGATTTGATGCCATTATCTTGGGCGCAGCGGAGGGAATGATAGTACACATAATTGCACACAAAGCGACAAGAATCGTTTGAAGTCATCACTTCATATCCCTTCTTCGCCAATGCCTTGGTTATTTCCTCCACTGGAAGAGAAGTCTGCAGGGCAGAGATGGGTAAAGGAATCAGGAAAAAAAGAAAAGAAAAAACTTTCATGATTAGCATAAAGAGATAAGAACCAGCAAAAAGGTGCTATATTTTCTATAAGTTTATGATTATGCCTTTGCAATCTTCCTCGATTAAATTCAACTTGTTATAATGTTTCGACGAAGATTATTCTAAATGACTTGGTATTTTGTTAGAAAGAATTCCAATTCAGTAGAGTTTATACACTTATACACATTGAAGTGTTTAATAAGTGCAATGTGTTCAATAGATCTGTGCATAAATGTATTTTAACAGATGCTAATATTTTAAAAGAAATGGTAATCTATAGTCAAAAAAAAAAAAAAAAAAAAAAAAAAAAAAAAAAAAAAAAAAAAAAAAAAAAAAAAAAAAAA
>NW_019272027.1:5123289-5126742 GCF_002738345.1 Cucurbita maxima
GGGAGTAAAAAAAAAAAAAAAAAAGAAAAAAAAAAGAAAAAAGAAAAATCAAAGTGAAATTTCATGATACCTTTCGTACTCGTGAAATTTGACCGTCCTCGGGTACGATTGGAACTCTCTGCAGCAGATGAAAGTAATAACAGAATATCATACTTGCAGTTAAATAGATGGCCAAGCCAACTAAACTAAGCCCCACCAAGCCTAAGAGATAGAAAGATAGATATCACACGTACCTGAGGTTTCCATCCCACTCATCAGGACAACAGAACGTGGCTTCGTTATAGGCTTGATGTTCAATAGCAAACCTAGAGGCACCACTATTAACTCCCAAGTGAAGCTGAAGAAAGAATAGTGATATGATAACTTAGATACAGTATTAACATAATGCAATGCACAAACTTGTAAAAAGTCATTGTAATGCGAAGGAAATGGCAAATGAAGGCGGATTAATGCATAGATTCAGAAACTATGATGCATTTATCTTTATTGTATAAGATAATGTCAATTCAATGCTTATGATCTTATACAAACCCAACCTCCCTCTCCTTTTCTTCTAATTTCTTCCTCTAACACCAAATGATTGTCTACTTGTAGATACTAACACCAAATGTAACGGTCCAAGCCCACCGCTAGCCAATATTGTCCTCTTTGGGCTTTTCCTTTCGGGTTTCCTGGATGATCTCATAAGCATTAAAGAGAGAAAGGTTAAAGAAAGGTTAGAGAAAGGGACAGGAATAACTGACCCAGATGATTCTTCTGGAATTGTTAGTAGGTGCGGAACAACCCTTCTCCTCTACTGCAGATTGCAACATGTTAAGTAGTGAATCAAGAGCTCCATCCCCAGCAGTCTCAAGAATGCTGCAACTCCCAAGAGCTACACCTTCTGCCAAACCATTTTTCTTCATATACTTCTTCAGGTTGTTCACTATCGTCTCTGTTGGATTCTCAGAAACTCCATGGAACTTCTTGAATCCTGTTACATGAATCGTCACCGATGGAGGCCCTTCGGACCCCATTTAACAAAGATCTATTGCTTGGTAACACCACAACTGCAGAGAGGATTCCAAAGGGAAAATTGCCCCCAACAATCTGCAACATAAAAACGTAAGTGCTCAACTCTCAGCAGGAACAATCTTCTTCTTCTTCTCTTTGAAACCGATTGGTAGCTCAAAGTTAATTATAAATTTTCCAACAAGTTCTTCAAACCAACAAAATTAGGGATCCAAAATAGAGTATGTATCCAGTCTTGAGTTCCCTAGTTGTACCCACAGGATCAAAGAAAAATGAACTTAACAACACTATTTCCCATCGAAATACCTAGGGAGTCGAACAAATCGCGGAACAAAAAGCCACGCAGTTCTTAGAACAACATGACAATAGAATAAAAGTAATGATCCGTGTAAAGTTGAACATAAAAACCAAACCATCCAGCAGATTCATCACCTCTGAAGCTAAAAACAAGGAAAAACACTCTTAAGGCAAAGAACTAACTCCCGATCGAGATGGAAAGTTAAATTCTCAGTGAATCAGACCCCTCCAGAATGATCAGAAACAAAAATCATTAAAGAACATACCAAAATAGGCAGAGAAATTGAAATGAAAGAAAGTGGATACACAAAAAAACACAGAAGAGGGGGGTGGGAAAACCCTCAGAAGGAAAGGGGAATACGGCCATGATTGATTACCTGTGAAGATTGTAGAAGAAGAATGCAAAAACCCAAGCACCAGTCTCACGAATTGTGTAGGTAGTAAAAGACGATCAGAGATTATCAGAGAGAAAACAAAGGATTAAATTGCTTAGTAGAGACGCTGAAGATGGTGGTCGTTGGAAAGTTCGCATCCAAACGCCAAATTATTTTTGTACTTTTTTTTTAAATCGCATCCGTTTTGAATAACACTTCCCGGCCCAAATCATTCGTCTTCAACTTTTTATTTATTTATTTATTATTATTATTTCAAAAATACTTAAAAGACTATTTTAGCCTCCACTTTAAATCTCCTTTTAAATTATACTAAAAATATGTTTGTATTATATTTATCTTTCCCATTTTTATTTTTAGTAGAGATTATATAAAATATATATATATAAATTATGAAAAAGTCCCGATAGAGATATGAATTGAAATAGGAAAGGAGAAGCCGAGTTAGAGATGTCCATGGGGCGAGATCGGAAAAGGAATGTCTTCTCCAGCCCCATAAGTTTTTTATTTATTTTTACCCACTTAATTTTTTAAAACTCAAATTTTAATATTATAATATAGTCCATAAAATTATTATTATTTTTTTTTTTTTTAATTTTATAGACTATATTATAATATTAAAACTTATATTAAAACTTGTAGTATATAAATATAATAAAGTTAGGAAAATGTAATCGTAAGGCAAACCAAATATAAAAATAATGACTATAAATTTCCGGTTAGACCTCATTTACCTGAGGAAGAGAAATCTCTCTCGTCCTTCTTCCATTCCATATTTTGCTCGGGAGCAAGTCCCACAAAACCTCTATTTTCCGAGATAAATTGAGTGCAAAAATGGAAATAATATTTTAATGAATAATTTATGATTGACATAAGGAGGAAAAAAACAAATTCAAGCCCATCAACTTTGAGATGATAAAATTGTAGTTGGATGGTTTTTGTTATGCATAACGACAAAGCATATAAAAGTTGTATTAGTTATGATATATATTATTTATTCTTATTAATGGTAAAGATAATGATTTGAGTACCAAATAAATCATAATTCATTAATTCAATTACATTTGGATACCAATATTGGAGAGAACTCTCTAAATAAAACACCTTAATTTATTTTATTGTCTCATATAAAATTTTCAAATATTAAACCTTCATTCACTCGTTACAACACATTCCTAACTTCTGTTACAAACGTTAAATATTTTTATTTTTTGTAATAATTTTAAAATGTACGGTAGAGTTCTGTCTAGTTGTAATCCTATTTTCAGGTTGGTCACGTTGACCTAACCAAAAATGTTAAACGTCCAACTTGATCCAAATTTTCCTTTTCCAAAAATTTAATATTTAATAACAAACAAAAAATAAAGGAAGATAAATTGTTTGAGAGCCCAAGTTGTGGGGAATTGTATGAAAGGGAAAACACACTTTTGACGGCTCAATGGCAACATTTTGGTTGATCCAACTTGGGCCTAATATGCTCGGACTCTTTTCTCGTGATTTCAATTTTTTTAAGCATTTAAAGTTAGTCTGACTACTTTTTAGCTAGTTTAAACTTTTTGAGTGAATTTAATGCATTCATGCATAATTAATCTTACCTGGTTTAAATTACTACCACCAAGTGAGCCAATTTGCAGAATACAATTCTAATTTATAATGGTTGGTGTAATGAATCAGTAAAAAAAAAAAAAAAAAAAAAAAAAAAAAAAAAAAAAAAAAAAAAAAAAAAAAAAAAAAAAAAAAAAAAAAAAAAAAA
>NW_019272027.1:5126968-5177700 GCF_002738345.1 Cucurbita maxima
CAGTAAAAAAAAAAAAAAAAAAAAAAATTGCGAGGTCTCTAAAATTCCCGCGATCGTCGGAATTTTCGAACCTCACGCGACCACAACCACGAGGAACGTCCAAACGTTCCTCCTTGTCCTCTAGCCTTCTGCCTCGACTTCAGATCGCCTGCAAACGAAGAAACAAAGAAAAAACAGGAAACAAGAGAGAGAGGAAAGAAAACTCCGGCGATAACTGAGAGACCCACAACTACGAAACACCCCAAAACTGACATCTAAACATCCTAATCACACTAGAAAAGCCCTCACCGACCTATATACCTACACACAGAGTGAACACACGTTGTGAATCGCCGTCATCATCGTCGGAGAAGGTATCCGAAAACCTAAAATTTTGTCGAAACGAGATCTATCTCCACAAACGTCCAACAACCAAGAAACTTTGTGGGAAAGAGGAGGAGAGTGATTAAGTCACTCAGGATTAAGATCGAGTTGCATATGATCATCATGTGAAATATTAATCTTCTCAATTAACGAATTTATAAAGTGATTAAATATTTCTTAGTCCAATCTTATACAAACCATTGTATAGGATACCCCACTTACATGTCTCCACATGAACGATTTGGATCAGTTTATTTGTAACAATTACAAAATGGGTCGTATCAATAATGTTACCAGGATTAGGCACCAAACCTTATTCATATACTATCGACTCTTTAGGTTATTACTTGAACACGATCCTCTTGTATGTCAACTACATACTGTTCAAGATTTATATTAATAACCTTGGATTTTCGTACCATGGATAACAATTAAATTACAAATAAAATAATAAAAATTATGGTTAAAAACTAAATAATTAATTACGAGGCTTTAGGGCATAAATCCCAACATGAGAAACATGGCTCACTTTGCTGTCGCTGCGTGTCGTCCAGCGGCGCGAGTAGCCCTTCAACTTGGCTCGGCGTAAACAACTCACAATAACCTCTAGCGATGCTCCTACGGCTCCACGACTCACCAGTTTTTGGTTCGGTTTTCATTTTTTCGACCCTCCCTTTCGACCCCGATTAAGGTAATTGAGGTAATTTTAGAGCCATATTTCATGTTTATTAACATTATTAATTTAATTGTGAAATACTAATGGAAGGTGGGGGACAATGTTATAGGAAACAAAACCTCGGCAACGTTGTAAGCAACTATCAAGGAACGGGAGCTTACATTTAGTTAGTTAGGGAGTAATTCGGCCAAGGCCAACCAAGTAAGTGACCTTACTATAGGATAGACTAGAATTGTTTGTGTTACAGTTTTATTTACGAGCATTATGATGTATAATGTTTATGACGATGTATGAGTATGATGCTTGAGCTGTGATGCATGTTATATGCATGTGATTTATGTTTCGATGCATAATGTACATATTATGATGTACTTGATGACTTATTGATAAGTATGATGTTGCATGATGTTGCATGATGTCTCCATATTGAGCATGCTATATGATGATGATTGCCATACTGCATCATGTTGTTAGATCGACCTAGGACACAACCTTAAAAGCATGAAAATGATATTAATATAAATAACCACGAGCATATATTATCTAGAGTAACAAAGAGATGAAACTAGAGGGTTGTGTCAGAAGAGACGTTATGATGAGATTTAGAGGGACCTCATGCATATTGTATGTTCATAAGCATAGGGCTACTTCCTCTAGAGATGATGAGTGCGGACGCACACAGTATAATGATGAGTGCGAATGTGCACCGTATGATGATGAGGGTGTTCATGAGGCGCATGACACTAGGGGTTCCGCTGACCTCCAGACGTTGCTATAGATTAGCTTGACCAGAGGGTCCAGGGGGTGTGCGAGCGCCCTGGGGATCACACTTACACGTGTGGTTCGTGTGTACGGAAATACTACACATCCAATTTGTCCAAGACTGGAGGCTACCCCTAGATGAGCTAGAGATAGGTCCCTAAATCATGATTGCATGTGATTGCATTAGCATGGTCCCTATAGTGGGGTCACTTATTGAGTATTTCGAAGAAACACTCAGGTCGTGTGCCATATTATTACATAGTTATAAGTTATTCGCGAACCCATGACTGAACCCACGACCCGCCTGCGACCTACGCCTTGACCCGAACCCAGTCTTCACATGCGGCAGCCCCTTGTTGCGCCATGTGTCACTATCTGACGCAAAAACCTCTTGGCTCTGATAGCTTAGATGACTCGATGGCGGTTGTGGTGCGGCTTCTCAACTCGAAAATCTATTTTTGGACCGTTCTACACCGTTTCGACCCTCCCATACCTGTTTTTAACCTGAATTAAGGTAAATAAGGCTGTATTTCATAGTTACAAGTTGGAGTTATTAATTATTATTGTGAAAAACTAACAAAAGCGATTAACGATCCAATAGGAACCGACGACCGACGATAACGTGGGATGCTTTCGAGGAGTGGGAGCTTACGTTAAATTAAATTAGGGAGTATACTAGCTAAGGCCAACAAAGTCAATGGCATTACCATCGTTAGGTTATAAAATGTATGTTGTATGGTGGCACGTGCCCGTAGTTTCCCACATGTCATAAATTATATGTTAGATCGTTATGAATTAGTACGTAAATGTTATGTGATGTGAACACTATGCTGTTGTTGGATGAATTATTATTATTTGTGATGTTATGTGTTATGATATGCTCGGATTGCATATCATATGACTGTTATGATATTTATCGTATGATATGTACGATGAGTTGTATTGTTTGAAAGCATGAAAATATTACATCTTGTGAATTGCATGTATAACATGATATGGATGACATGAAAAACGATAAATAGCATAAAATATAACCCCTATAGACACATGAATGATATGATAACTGATATGGAAAACGTTATGATATGAATAAAATGATAGCGGAGGTTATATTTAATAATGATGAAAATGGAAAAATGTTGGGACCTCATGCATTTGTGTGCTCATGTATTGAGAGATACCCCTATTCCTTCATGATGATACAGATGTGTACACTATTAGGCAGGAGAACGACCACTATGTTTTACATAATGTTGTTGTGATGGCTACTACTTCTAACGGATGTCCAGCATAGAGAACTATCAGAGTATGCTCATCCGACAACGAAAGGGGCTCAGCAGTGTGCGAACCGACTGGTGGGTCCATACTCGCACGTGTGGGCCGTGTGTAGGAAATGAATTACACATCCAAGCTGGCGGTTAGGATAGTAACATAGGAAAATAGAATGTTATGCTAGGTTCCTTCATTGCATTCACATGTTCTAGCATTATAACCCCGATAAGAGGTCGCTTATTGAGTATTCTTAAATACACAAGCCTCGTGCTCCCACATTTTTCAGATAAAGGCAAGACACCCCTGTAAGGCTGACGAAGACATCACAACTTCGAGATCGTGACACATGCATATGATAGATTTGCATTCTTTAGTAGCGTAGGTTAGTGTAGGTTGAGTTGTATTTTCCATTTAATAGGTATAGGTTAGTTTAATTCAAAATTTCATTTCCCTTTCGTAATATAGAATAGTATACTCAAGTCTCATGCTTCTACATTAGTTTGTATTGTTTCTTTTATTATTTTCTTTGTATTTGTTTACTCCCGAGGTAACAAATGAGGTAGGAACTAATGTTACATTTATGAGAAGGCCCCATAAAGTTAGTTTCGCATTAAATGTTTAGGATTAAATGTATAGTAGCGGTCTTAGGTTAAATAAAGAAATTTAGAGTCGTTACATTGTTTTCTAAACTTATCCTAACCATATCGTTTCATCAGTCCATCATAATCATATCATTTGTGATACATAACCTAACCATATCGTTTTATCAATCTATCATAACCATAACGTTTTTCTATACATAACCTTATCGTATCATTTTATCAATTTATCATAGCCATGTTTTCTATACTGTTAGGTTTTATATTCTAAAACTCATAGTTTGTAAACAAAAACATATTCTATTTTCAATAAAGTTATTAGGGTTGTTTATTCAGTAAAGATTGTTATTTAATAAAGTGAACTTTACGATCATTAATCTAAATCCAATAAACTAAGAACACTCTGGCTATAGTATGATTACTTGAACTATATGTAGAGACATAAGAGTTGATCAAGTTCAAGTATATAGTCAAAACGATCTATAGTATAAGGATAACACTAAGTACCTTATTCTGGGGACACTATGGATGTGGCCCACTTTTGTATATGATATAAACAATGTGATCACTAAAATTGTACATGTGGAGACATGTGAGTGGGGTCGTCCTATGCAATGAGTATTGCATAAGATCGGACCATGAAGAAATCACTTTCACTTTATAATGTCGTTTACTGTTGAGACTGATTTTATTTTCATTCGATGACCTAGGTAACTCGATCTTAATTCTGAGTTAACCATGAACTCCTGTTTATTCGGAATTATCCTTAGATTTGCATGGGTGAGAGTGGCTCAAGTTCGCCGACTCAATAGGCCTCCCATTTCAGGGGTAAGACTGGGTAAATGGCTGGGGACGTGGGGTGCAAGATGGAATTCACTCCTACCCACTTTTAGGGATAGAAGAGAGGTAATTTCCTTAAGTACTGACTCCAGGTCTTAAACAAGGGGCCCCACCCTCTCATTGGCTTGAGAGGGATTCAGTTTACTAGTTGGACCACAAACCAATAGTTCATTAGAGGATCAGTGAGACATAAGAAACAAGAAGTAACTTCAGGGGTAAAATGGTAAATTCACCCAGCTCTAGTTACGAACAATCTGTGAAGGATCGACTTACTAATCATGGTTATATCAAATGGACAAAAATATATCTATAGTGAGGGGAGTGCAACTACTAGGCTATAGTGGAATGTCCTAGTAGTTAACGAATGGTTGTTAATAAGGAGTTTAATCGGTTAATCTTGGATCGTTGGAGCCCATGATCTATAGGTCCATTAGGTCGCTCTGCTAGCTCATATCGGACTAAACCATAGAACAGTGTGCGAGTGAGTTCGAAGTGATCGAATTCAAATTAGGGAGAATGCGCTACATATATACGATATATTACCGCATTTTTTGTTTTATTTACAAATTAAACAAAAAGAGAGAATCTGAGATATTTAAATAAGATTTAATATCTTAATCAAATATGTGTCGGAATTAATTGGGATTCTCATTTGAATTAATATTAAATACTAATTAAATAGTTTAATTAATCATTTAATATTACTTTAATTTGAAATTAATAATTCAAATTTGATTGTTGAATCAAAATGAAGAAAGTCAAAATGTTGACTTCATTTAATGGAAAAATTCATGTTAGTGGAATTTTGAGGTGTCAAAATTCGGTTTAACCAAACTTGCATGCTTGCCAAATAAACCCCACAAATTTGAGTGGAATTTTGAGTGTCAAAATTTGGTTAACATGCATGCTTGCCACATAATCCCAAACATTTGAGTAGAATTTTGAGTGTCAAAATTTGGTGATCTCAAATTTGCATGAACATGCAAACATGACTCTATAAATAGAGTGATCATAATTCATGAAAGTTCTTATTGTTGGTGAAAAACCTTGAGAAAAACCTCTCACAAACACTCTCTTCATATATACAAAATCTCTCTCAAGTTTAGTCACTCAGGATTCCACAATCTCGTTCTAAAGCCGGAGGATAGTGGAGAAGACACTAGTAGTGTTTCGAAACCGGTTCGTGAGGAAAAAGAAATTTGAACTACAAAATGTTAGTATTCAAACTCATTAAGTTTTAATACTTATGAACATGCTAGTTGTTTACTATAATTGATGTTCTAAAAGTGCCTACGATCCAAATTGCTCCCACATGGGTTATATTAACACCATCATATACATAACCTTATTGTATCGTTTTATCAATTTATCACGACCATAACATTTTGCTATACATACCCTTTATCATATTGTTTTATCAATCTATCATGACCATATCCTTGTAGTCATATCGTTTCCCGACATATCCTAAATCTTACCATGTCATGAATATATCCTAGTCTTACCGCTATAGGATCGCATCCTAACCATATCGTTTCATGAACGTCCATACCTTTGTAGGGACGTATCCTAGTCAAATTGTTATAGGAACTTATCCTAACCATATCATTCTATCAATCTATCATAATCATATCATTTTCTATACATAACTAAATCATATCAATATATCAATCATATCTTAATCATACCATTACATTACGTTTATTATATTCTTCTCGTATTCTATCTCACATATATCATTAAACACATTATAACCTAAGAATTATCATATCATAATACATACATAACATATCATAGTCATATTGATTCATAAACAATTGACACATATCAAATTTATGACGCGTGTAGAATCATAGATCACGTGTTAACATCAAATATAACCATGTCGATAGGAAGATCACTTACTTGATTAGCTTAGGCTGGTGTCACCAATTTATCCTTAATGAAAGTTCGATTTTGTCCTTTGTATCTAAGTCAACTTATATGAACCCATGACATCAATTTCAAGTTTTATTCTCTAAATTTTACTCTGTTAATTTTCTTTTTCCCTCATTTTTACTATCTCTATTTAGTTCACCAAATCTTTCTATTGATTTTTAATTCGCAGAGACATATATTGTTGACCAATTTTTAATGGATTCTTTTAAGTACTAGGAGTGATTTATGAAACTCATATAATATAATGCTAAATAAACTGAATAATTGGACAAAGGAAGGGAGATATGGTTGTGGGGTGATTTCTTGTTACATGTTAAAGGCTAACGGAAATCTAAATGGTTGGATAAATGAAAAATAAAAGAGATGTGATATATGACTGTGATAACCAAGTGAAACCTCTAGAACTACTTAGACACTCTAGGTTGGAGGAGGTGTTCATGAGGAGTAGTTATGAGAGAGTGATCATAAACTTAGGGATAATTATTCATATTATAAATAACCTGTTTTAAAATAGTATAAAATATGTGGATAGTTGCTTTGATGGACACAAGATGACGTTAAGCATCTTCATATATTTTATATAAAAAAAGATTCACGTATGGGTCAACCCCAAATTTTTTTTTCTACGAATCTGAAACTTGAACCGAATACATTCGATTTTAGAAAATGAACCCACCCAATCCAACCCAAAATGCTAACTCAACCAATCCAACTCCTAATTCAGGTTGGGTTGGTTCAGGTTGTTGTGTTCAAGTTCAATATACACCCTTATATAAAACTGTGTATGTTATCTTTATAAAACATACTTGAAAAATGTAGTAAAAAGAGCATTTTTGTTTTACTTTGGCCAATGAGTTTAGATTGCATGTTTAGAATCATTACTTGATATGATTAATTTTGCTTGAACTGATTCGAATATCAAATAAGTGTTATTACCTTGAAATAAGGATAGATAACTTAAATAGATGAGGTTAGTCAGCATTCATATCATCATCATAACTAGTTGTCTTGGTGATCACATATCTCAATTAATACATGACTATCCACCATTATATATCCTAGTAACACGACTGTCCATAATTATCTATACCCATAACACATGCATTATTAGATATGTTACTAGTCGCTCTTGGTTTAATTATGAGTCTATTTTATATCAATAAACTTTTAAAAAGTTCTAAAAAAATATACTTGATGTTTCAAAAATGTTTACAAAATACCTTTAAATTTTTTATAATGAATTATAACTTGGATTTTAATTTTTTTTTAATTCAAAGTAGTAATTTTCAAAATTAGTTAGTAACATTCAAAAGTAATTTTAAAAAGTTTGGATATAAAGTATGAGGTAACCATATAAGATTTTCGTCCAAATATAGATATTAAGAATTTTTTTTTTTTTGAAGTGAGAGATGTTAATGCTACTTTTAAAATTTCATGAGTATTTTATAAATATAGTATTAACGATAAGGATATTTTTGAGCTTTTTAAAAAAATTAAAAATTATTAATTAAACTTTATAAAATTTAAATGTATTTTTGAAAACTATTAAAAGTTTAAGGATATCTTGAAACACAATTAAGAGGTGTATTTTTAAAACAAAATACAATTTCCATTTGAAAGGCTTTTTAAAAGTATATATATTTTTTTTATGCATTTTAAGTATTTTTTAGATTATTAATTTAGTAAAAAAGAAAAGAGAGAATGGGTGAAAATGGAGGAAGATTTGATTGTTTTATAAACACGACAGGTACGTTATGATACTATGCTAACTCACGTCATTGATCATAAATGCAGACTTTTCCTTTTTTTGAAAAAATGTAAGAGAGGAAGAGAAGCGTGATAAAAAAAACGGAAAAGTAGAAGCTATCATTTGCCAGACAGATAAAAGGACACATAAATTACGTTTTTAAACATATGTAAGAGAGGGAGAGAGGCGTGATAAAAAAAACGGGAAAGTAGAAGCTATCATTTGCCAGATAGATGAAAGGGCGTGTTTCATCGGTACGTTCACATTAATTTCTTTATTTTAATTATTTATTTAACTAATTTGCTACATTCTTATAATCGATCCACATTAGGATTCTTATTTTTATATTTAAAATTTTAATCCCTCCAATTTATTTTTTTATTTAGGAACTTTCCAATAATAAAATTTATAATATACTTTAAATTTTGTAATAATTGAAAATTTATAAATTTGTCAAAAGAAGAAAGAAATGTCCACCTATTTCATTTGACAATTCAAAGAAAAAACTTGATTTGATCGAACTTAGTGTACTGATTTAGGAAAAAAGTCTAACCAACCAACAACTAGATATATGCTACACGACTTAGAACTTGTCATATGTCTATATAAATTCCCACCACCTATACAATCTAAAGGAATGAAATAAAACGGTACGAAATTAGAAACAATGGTCAAAGTTAATATTCGTAGCTACCTAACACTTGTTTATTGAATTCACCAAAATACAAACTTATCCTACGTGATGCCACATATGCTTACATTATGAACGACAATCAAATATGTAAAACCTAAGGTTTTGTTAAAGGGACAAAAATGAAAAGAAGTCCATTAATCCCATTACTAATGTTAACTCCCATACGTATTCCTATAATTCATATGCATGAGAGAGGGGAACGTAAAACTAAAGAACTCCTCTTCCTTCAAAGCCCAACATTTCATATGGATGAATACGTAGATTCACCACATAGATATCAATTTTGCTTCTTTCTACAAAATCCAATCACAATATGGAGCTTCTTAGTACCCCAACCTAACATTTTCCTTTTCCAAAACCTTCATCTTTTGCCTTTAAAAGGAAAATGGAAAATATCCCGTGGGTTAAGCCATAGAATCATCGGACACCTACATCTACTCACAACCTCACTTTCTTTTGTTTGATTCTTAGACAGGCGGGATATTTTGAAACCAATAAATATGGCATAAAATATGAAGATACTGTGAACATGTTTGCTTAAGCCACCACATCTAAATAGTGGTGAAAGTTCTCTATTTATAATCATTTACCTAATAGAGAATTATGGTAAATTACAAATAATATGAAAAAACAGTAAAAGAAAAGAAACGGTCAAATATCCTTATCAGCTTGAACTTTCATCAAATTTCACTATTTTGTTCAACTTTCCACGGTTTTGAACCAATGGGCAAACAAACAGATAAGACTTACATATAGAGGAAGAGTTAGGAGAAGACACATGATGAAGCAAGTAGCAGAAAATGTTGCAGGTTCCATGGGGATGGTGGCGGAAAGAAATCAGTTGCTTAAAGTTACATAATCTGATGAGGCCTAAGAGGACAAAAACAAAATTTAAGGCTGTTTTTATGGTGTAAGCAGTAAGCTCTGTTTTTGGTGCCATGCAAAATGGCCTACCCATACCCTTCCTTCTACATATCAATCTTAACATCATCCTCCTTCTCCTTTTACACGGTTAGCTTTTGCTTTTTCAACGCTATAGATTTTTTTT
Organism: Cucurbita maxima; assembly: GCF_002738345.1. Classification (NCBI taxonomy): domain Eukaryota; kingdom Viridiplantae; phylum Streptophyta; class Magnoliopsida; order Cucurbitales; family Cucurbitaceae; genus Cucurbita; species Cucurbita maxima. The sequence goes on from NW_019272027.1 coordinate 5,136,908, forward strand.
TTAGAAATTTCTGTTATTGATCATCATCTTCTTCTTCTTCTTCACTCCTCATCTATATAAAATGGCTTCTCCACTCTCACAAACCACCCAGCCTCGGAAGAGAAAGGGAAACAGAGAGAGCTATGGCTGGTAGTAGTGATTTGTTGCCACTCTTGGCTATGGTGGTTGTCCAATTCCTGTATGCAGGCTTGAATATTACATCAAAGTTAGCCATGGAGTTTGGGATGAATCCAATGGTTCTAGTTGCTTACAGGCAGATGTTTGGTACCATAGCCATAGCTCCTTGTGCTTATTGGTTTGAGAGGTATGTCTACTCTTTTACATCTCCTTTTACTTAACTTGAGTTATTAAGAGTATATATACTATTAACAAACAAATGGCTGTGCAGAAAAGGGAGACCCAAGATTACAAAGCCTATCCTGTTTCAGATTCTACTGTGTTCCTTAACTGGGTAAGCAAAATCACTGCTAAGTTTTGTAAAACACTAAATATAAGAAGATCCAACTCTATAACTTCACATGCAGGGCAACAGGAAATCAAGTGTTTTACTATGTTGGGTTAAAATATTCATCCCCCACCATCGCATGTGCATTGACCAATGTCCTGCCTGCTGCCACTTTTCTCCTCGCTCTTCTTTTCAGGTATCTAAAGTTTCCTTCTCTTTTCACTCCCCATTTCAAAATCATTGCCACTCATTTCTGCACTGCTTTTCAATACAATTAATCTTGGTTGGTAGACAAGAATCTGTGGGTATCAAGACAACCCCAGGTGCAGCCAAGGTGATCGGGACTGTTGTGTGCGTCGGAGGGGCAATGTTGCTGTCGTTCTACCATGGACAAACCATCAACCTGGGTGAATCTGGGATTCATTGGAAGTATGCCGAGATGATGAGGGGGGGAAGTTCCAGCAGCCAAGGTGGCAGCGCCATCTGGGGCTCTCTCTACTTGATCATAAGCTCTGTTGCTTGGGCAGCTTGGTTTGTAATCCAAGTCAGTGTGTTTTTTAACTTTGCTTCTCTAACAACTTCGCTTCTTTCTTTTTTGCTGAGCCAAATCTAAGACACTACTGTTAATTCCTGCAGGCAAGGGTTAACTCTCAGTTTCCAGCTCCCTACACGAGCACGGCTATCATGACTTTCATGGCAACCATTCAATGCGGAGCAATCGCCGTTGGCATTGAGCACAGCACAGCTGCAGCTTGGTCATTGAAAAGTCCAATCCGCCTTGTTGGTGCTCTCTATGCGGTATCATTGTTCCTCCTCCTGAACAGAATTGAGAATCTCTGACCATCAAGAATCTGATGAAGAAATCTCAATTACTGATTCCTTTTCTTTTCACAATACAGAGGATTCGCAGATGTTGTCCATTTCAAACTAAACACACATCAATTTGCTACTACAACCTACACAAAAAGCTTAATACTAATGACCATAATAATCTTCTCCTCTCTAACTAAGTTTTACATTTCCAGGGAGTGGCGTGCTCAGGGGTTGCATTTTGCCTAACCTCCTGGAGTATCCAAAAGAAAGGTCCTCTCTATGCCTCAGTTTTCAACCCCTTATTGCTCATTATCGTGGCTATTTTCAGCTGGACCTTCTTTCAAGAAAAGTTATACGTAGGAACGTGAGTATCTAGAAGTTCCGATCGACAAGTTTATATTGTATATTGAACTTGGGTTCAAATGCCAACAAAAAACATGGTTGTCTCAGTGTTGTAGGGTCATTGTTGATTGTTGTTGGGCTATATGCTGTCCTATGGGGAAAGACCAAAGAGGTGAAACTACAACAGGTTATTGAAATGGCGGCAGTAGCAGAGGCAAAGCTGGATGAGTGTAATACCAAAGATGACTTGGAAGAACAGTCGTATGCGGTTTCAAATGGAAATATTCTCCATAAGTAATAGATGAGAGAAAGGAGTAAGAAAGGTAATACAGATCAAAATCCATTCAGTTTCAACAGAAGACAGAGTTAAGAAAGAAGATGTTCAAAGGAAGGCATAGCATCTCCAACGGTTGTATCCCTTTAATGAAATGAAATTTTACGTTGTTGAAGTCTCAATATTCACTACTTCACATTCTAGAGCAAAATCATCATACAAAAAAGTCATTGTAGCTTATGAAAGTAGAACAACAACTGTTATTATTGCATCTTCATGATCATAATCCTTAAGTAATCAAAATACCAGAAGGCAGCAGCAGAAATGGAATGAGGGATTTAAGTAAAGTTAGGCAGTGTAATGAATGGTTGGAGAAGTATTAGAGAAAAAACAAGTGGTTAGTTGGATGTAGTAGAGCAGTGGAATTGAGAGGAGAATTGGAAGAAGGGTTTCGAGATGATGAAGGGTAATGATGGTGAGGAGGGAAGAAGGGTTCATGATTTGCAGAGTAAAGAGGAAAGAGATGGAATTCAGTAATTGAGACGGCGGGGCGATGGAGAAAGAAGGAACCGGAATCGGAATCGAGTGCGTGACATTGTAAATGATAATTTAAAAAACTTGATCATAGGGACTTACCAGCACCAATGGATCCGAGAAGAAGGCAGGGCGATCAAGCAGCGTTGAGGATGAGGGGGTTGGAACCCTCCATGGATGACGATGGTGGAGGATTGAAATTGGGGGCACAGAAATGGAGTTTTGGAAAACAGGGATCGAAGTCGAAAAAATGGAATTCAGAAATTTGGTAGGTGGGTGATGGACAAAGAACGGGAATCTTTTAAAAAAAAATTGTCAAAAATTATTGGCCCATGCAGGTTTCGAACCTGCGACCTTCGCGTTATTAGCACGACGCTCTAACCAACTGAGCTAATAGGCCGCTTGTGTCAACTTTGCCTGTTTACTATAAATATACTTATTTTTCTTTGGATCGAATACATAGAAATGGGAATGAGACATATTTCTTTATTTTTCCTTATTTTATTTCTTTTTAATACATTTATTTACTTTATTAAATTCCAAATGGGAATATATTTTTTTCATCTTATGAACTAAATTCCAAACCAATGAGGGGGCAATATTTCAAATTTGGTTAATTGTGGGGCTATTTTTCTAAATTTACAATCTTTAGGGTCATTTTTATAAATTGCTAATTTTTAGAGTTATTTTTGTAAATTTGGTTTATTAGGAGGCTTGTCATTGCAAATTGCATTTCATGTGGGTTATATTCCCAATTTACCCTCTTAGGCTATTTTTCAAAAATACCCATTTTAGGGCTACTTTTCCAAATTTGCCCCTAACATAGAATTAAACTTAAATAACTTTACCCAAAACCCTTGTAATTCATTTACATCGCTTTTATATAGAGTAGGTGTTACACTTTAGAAGGGTAATATGGAAGAGAATGTTGTGTTTCAAATAAAAAATTGTCATAATGCCCCGACTTGAGATTTTTAAGATGCATGTTATTTTAAATGTTTCCACTATGTTAGGAAAGAGGATGAGATGTTGTGATCGGTGCTCTTGGACTATATTATCTAAATATTTGTGCTAAGTTAATAATAAGACACTAAAGTTACTAGGATTGGATGCGATGAGAGTAGAAACGTCTATTTAATCTCCAAGGCGAGGATCCTCCATTTAGACGAGGAATGGAGGAAGGAGTGAACTTTGGTGAGCCTTTTAGTCCAATTGTCAAAGCATCAACCATATAATATGAGTCACCCTCACCACACAAACCGTTGCATTTGCCAACTACACCTAAATAATGTTTTTCTCGATAGCAAGCTAGGCAAAATCTTATGGCTTCCTTGATAAAGTACATTCTAACCATGTACGACTGTAGAAATGGCTAATGAGCATAAGTGAATGGTGGTAGATGGAGAAAGGAGAGGAATCGAGGCATAAATTTCTCAATAGCAAGCTAGACAAAACCCTATGGCTTACTTGACAAAGCTCATTCTGACCATGTACAACGACAAAAAGGGCCAATGAGTGTAAGTGAATGGTCGTAGATGGAGGAAGGAGAGGAATGGAGGTGTGGCTTTCTCAAGAGTAAGCTAGAAAAAACGGGCTCACCGACCCTTGAAAATTAGCACCACCACGGTCGCCACCACACAGCGTCACTATAAGATTTCTATAACCTTTTCCTTTTTATTGCTGTAAATTTGATTCTTAGATAGCTCACTTCTGTGAGGTCTTTACTGCTCATACTGAATTATCTCAAGGCTGGAAGCATAAATTTGTGACAAAAGACAAGCATCAAGGTATAGATACTTTATAAATTTCAAGAATATTATTAAACCCATTATGTCTAAAGCATCATGCGATTCTGGACAATCAATTGTGGTAGGAACTTGCACTGCCTCGTCTGAAAACATGAGAAACTCCCTCACTCAACGCAAAACCACCTCCTGACGGTTTCTTTTTTGTGGCACTCTTGCATATTCTCCACAAACTTCTTTACAAGGACAACCAGATATTTTTCAAACTCCAACCATTACTTACTGAGAAAACAATGGCAGATCTAGCACAGACCTCACATACATTTAAGACGAGTGGTAGTAATAATCTTACACAGATTTCAAACCAGTGATGGGAGAAGATGATCTTCCTTTGCCCTTACAAACCGTATAGAAAACAAGATCAATGATCAGTGGCAAAAGCTATGTTCAAAATCACTTCAATATGTTGAACATTTTAGTATCATTGATCAGATAAAAGAACCATATACTCTCCACCGCCATGTTCAAGGAATTAAAGGAGAGCACTCAAAAAAGAAGTAAAAATAACCTTGTTTTCTTACAATTCCCAGTGGCAATGACCATATAATTCTCATCTCTATCAAGCAAGCAGAAGGGAAAAGGGTCCCCCGCCAATCTAACTGTGAATGAATCTGAACAAAGGAAAGTAATTTTTAAATAAAATTGAAACAAAAATATATACATACATGGGGCCCTTCTGATCTGAGGGTGAGGGGACAAAGAAAAGATGTGAAGAGAAAGATGGAAGTGTATTTTCATAAAAGTGTACAAGAGAGAAAGTAGATACATCATCATCTGCACATGGAGATAAAAGGTTGATACATACTTGGCACACATGTTTTTTCCAATAATAAGACTGTGTAGCCAGGTCAGTCAGTCCCGTCAAGGGCAACCGGACCAAGAAATCCGCTGCCAACTTCACCTTAACTACATCCAAATCCTAATACAGATTAACAAACTTGAACCCAAATTCAATACACATGAAACATTAGATAGAGTTGTTACCCATTCATTAAGAGCATATCTAGATCTGCTCTTTTCAAAACAAGGGTAGTGGGTAATACAGAGATATACTGATAGCAAACAGGAGGAGTAGCACAGATTGGACTGGGACACCCGTAGCTTTCTTTGTCGAGACAACACCACTGGTGAAACAGTTACGCTTCTAATCGAATTCACGACCCAAGAAATGAGCATTGTTTTCGTGCATGTTCAGGTATCAATTTCACCAATATCTCAACAGGCACACCTTTCAATTCTAGTAAAATGAAGCAGCACCAGCAGCATCATTAAAGGAAGAAGATTAATTAGCAGTCCTACTAGAACAATAGTTCAGATGAAAACTAATTGCACTTATATTTTTTTTTTTACAAAAAATTTCTGACTATACCATGAGCTTTGAAGTTGAATAGTGGTGGAAGGAAGCGTCCATTAGGCAGTCGGGTGTTTGGATCACGAAGCTCATCAAAAAATTGATGAGTCAAGGCATCCAACTGTATCATGGGTCAAAAGGAATTAATTAAGTCTAACAGTATAATTGGGAAACTCTTATTATTACCAAATGCAGATATATAAGAATATGAGAGCAGGTAGTATCTTGCACATAAAGACGACAATAGTTTCAACTATGCTATCCCATAGGGCTAAAAGTCAAAAGATCGATGATGTCGGATTGAATTTCAGAGGTCCTTTTTAGGTGGCAGTATTTACATAGTTCGACAAGACAACCACCCAAGTAAAGATCCTTTTATAGCCACCCATTCCTTCTTATATTTGATCAACCAACATCCACAACCAAACCTAAAACTGATACAAGGAACCATGTTACAGAAGAGTGTCTTCTCCAATCAACGATATAGCATTTACAAATACAACAAAGGTAAGCTAGTAACTGATAACCCACAAATGATCAAGTAAACTTCTTAAACAGGCCAAGGTTAGGAACCATCAATATATGATAAAAAATAGTTAAAAAATAGTTAAAGATGATAGAAGATGGCGAGGAGAAAAAACACACTGTCATTAGGATCAAGATAATACCAGAACCAGTGTATCTAACTTTCATTTCATCTGAACAGCCCATAAAAAATGAAATAAGATACCTACCGCTGTGCACCTTAGATTAGGAGAGTATTGCAATAGTCTTGACACGAGATCAACAGCTTCCGGTGGCATTCGTTTGTGAAATATCTGCATGATAAATTAATGCCTAAATGCATAGTTCAGAAAGAGTAGTATACAACATTTTCAAATACAATTACCTTGTGCCATGGATGAGCTTTAATTTGAGGGAATTTATACTCCGTATAGTTGGGATTCATGCATTTAATTTCTTCCCTGGTAGGAGTGCCCAAAACCTACAAAAACCAGTTCTATCACATACAAAAAAGTACAAAAAAGCTTAAAACAAACTTAAGAATGAAGTAAGAACTGCAGGAGGAAAATGGTAAACATCCTCAGGCTCACAAGTCACAATATTAAAAGAGCAGTTTTGTGTCATCCAAGAAAAAACCCAAGATATAACCAGCCAATACAAATCAATGGCTCAAGAGTTAAACATATAACGTTAAAAACGCAAGACAGTATATTTACTTTTTTACTTTTAAGAAAGAAAAGAAAAATGTGATGAGAAGGTTGAGGTTCATAAAATTCTAAAAGATTGATTTTACTTTATAATAATAAGTCATGAAAATCTTGACGAGTCTCCGGATTTTCTACACTAAATCATATTGAAAAGACAGCTTAAAACTGAATATGATTGACTAGTGTTAGGAGCATGAGTTGCAATATTTACTCAGAAACTTGAAATGTCAAAACTACCTTAATGATTTCAACAAGCTGATCAACTCCACTCTCTCCAGGAAAAAGAGGCTGATACAAAATAAATGAAAATAAAATAAAAAATCTTTAGTTCCATAAAATCTCATACGAAGAAACATTCAAAATATCAAACGCACACAACCAACTACCTGACCAAGCAATAGCTCAGCAAGAACACAACCTGCAGACCATATATCAATTGCGGTAGTATACTCTGTTGCTCCAAAAATAAGCTCAGGAGCTCTGTAGTATCTTGAACAGATGTAGGATATATTTGGTTCCCCTTTTACCTGTATAACACAGAATACAGTTGTCTCTGGTCAGTCAGACAACAATCGGCCAACTGATCTTTTATTTCAAGAAAAAGAAGAAATCACACACCAAGACTTTTGCACTCCCAAAATCACATAGTTTAACCTGGTGAGTATGCGGGTTCACCTGCATAAATTGATAGAACGAAGAAACAAATTACATGTAGATATCAGGAGAAACTAATGAGGACCAGAATTCTTGTTTTTTTTCAGCTTACCAAAAGATTTTGAGGTTTAATATCCCGGTGGCACACCCCAATACAACGATGGATATATGACAATGCTCTAAAGATCTGCGAGAATACCATTTAGAGAGATATATATAAAACTATAGAATCATCCACTATGACTTTCTGAAACAACGGAAAACTGAATAACTTTAATAGAAAAAAAAAAAAAAGAGACATAAGAAAAACTATAATGAGTACCGAGTAACAGAAGCACAAAAACCAAAAGAACGCAATAGCCCAAACCAAACCAAATAGAATGGAAGAACTACAAATCTAAGTGTTTAAATACTTGCATCAAAGCGAAATAAAAAATCTATAAATTTAAGTGTTTAAATACTTATTAATGCAAATAATTATTGGTTAAAATTACAATATTTTCAGAAAGATTGGTTAACTAAATTGATTTGTACTTTTAACTAAGACTTTCTGTATATTGCATTTGTCAAAATAAAATAGAAGGCATCTAAGAATGATTGATTGAAAATTACAAATACACGGAAAACCAAACCAAACCAAACTAACCAATTGGTTTGGTCCAAGGAGTCAACTCCAAATCAATTGTAATGATTTGGTAAAAAAACCAAACCAAATTTAACCACTGCACATTGCTAATGAGTAACACCATCTTTATCCGCCTGAAGTAGTCCTAAAGTATCATTAACCAACTGGCTGATGTTGTTACGTTTCTTGAAAAGATATTCAGAAGAACTATACCTGGTACATGTAAAGTTTTACATAGATCACTGGCATCCTTTGGTTCAACTTGTTGTAGTGCTTTATCACCCTATGAACTGTTTCTGGGACATACTCAAGAACAAGGTTGAGATACAGTTCATCCTTTTCGGTGGTTGAGAAGAAACAATGCTTTAATGCAACAACATTTGGATGGTCAAGAAGTCGCATAGTTTGAAGTTCCCGGTTCTTGTATCTTTTATCTTGGAGAACCTTCTTTATAGCCACAGTTTCCCCAGTCTCTAAACACTTTGCCTAAACAAGATATGGAAAATGAGAAAGGCACAAACAAAGTACACAACCCCAATATCTGAAAAAAAATAAACTGAAAATGTAACTTTTTAAGGGATAAAAGAAAGCTGCCATCAGTTGGAAATTTTTTTTAAAACATTACTTGAAACACGACTCCAAATGATCCATGCCCAACAGCACGCTCTGCCATATAGCTGATTGTCTGCATATTAATACCAAATACCATTAGGGGCATAGCAAACAAGAAATAAATCTATGAGAAATTTCACACTAGCGAATGTTCGACAACCCACTTGGACAAGTACACTCATGCTTATAAAATGAATGTGAGAAAAGGACTAATTTAAGATTATGCATTTCATGCCTGCTTTGGGTAGCCATTTCTACCACCAATTGTCGTCACAATAATATGGCCTGTCTCTGTCCCATTGCCATCTACAATTGTTGCTTCCACTTCCTAACCAATTGTTTCATCTCATGAGAACTCATAGAAAAGGACAAGAAAGAAGAACAAAGCTAATTCATATCAATGATAAGGATATTACAAATGGAATATAAGGGCATCAAAAGATGCATGTGTACCTTGTCGTCTCTAATTTTCATGTCATTCAACTCCTCAGGTAACCTATCCACACCAACGTTGTTATGACCAGCTGGTTCTCTCAAACTTGAAGTAGAAACAACACCCATTGAGCCCATTTCTTGAAATTGTCACGACCTTTCTTCAGTGAATGATCCTTATAAAACAAACCATTCACCTGTTCATATCAAACAAAATAAGATAATCGTATATCTTCATTCCACAACGTCTACCACATTACTCAATCCCTTCATAATTTCCGTGAAATATTAATATGATCTGCATCAACTATTTAACCCTGGCTTGGAAGAATAATTCTCACTCGACTATGATTTTGACTTAATTCACCCCATTGCATTCTCCAGGAAGTTCTTAGCTCCTAGGACTCAGAAGAAAAACCATATGTTAACTCGGGCACATGATTCCACAAAAAAGGCCATAGGAATCATAAGACTGTTGCTGATTTTATATCCATTGACCGTTTTGCAGAAAATGAAACCAATGACCCAAAAGGTGTTCGTTCATATCTATTATTCACTCGCTTCTACATAGCTTCGGCTCAAACAATTTTTCATCGAAAACATCTCAAACCGGTAAAAGAACATTCTCAAGCAATCATCACAAGAAACAAAATGTGATCAGAGTTCAAAAATAAGCATAGGTCAACATATACAGTGGTGGTAGGAAGAACCAGAATATTTAGAGAAATAGTACTCGTAACCTAAGAGTCGAGGTCAAAAAAAAGCAAATACAACATAAAACATTAGATAATTGACCCACAAATTGCGTCGGAACCTGCCAAAATCATGGGACTACAAAAGAAGAGAAACGCATAGGAAAAAGAAAACCAACAAGAAGTGGGTGATCCACGAAATGATCCTACCCCTAAGAACAGCAGGATCCAGATGAAGAACACCCACACCCATCGCATCGGAAGAAGAACACCAGAGAAATTTCGAAATGGAAGAAAAAGAAAAAGAAAGGGAATCAGAAGAAGAAAGGCATTACCGATGGAATCCAAAATTAGGAGACATGAAGGAGAGAACAGAGGGGGTAGGGGTTGGAGGGTGAAAATGGAAGGGTGAGATATGCGAGCAAAAATGAGTTTTTTCCGTTTTGGGATTTGTGTTGGGAGGGAGAGGGAGAGGGAGAGGGAAGAGGGGTTCTTAGTTTATTGTGTATAATGTGCTGGTGACAGTCAAAAGCTGAGCCCAGCAATGCAATTCACAAATCAATTTCTTTATTATTAAAAATATATATAAATCATATTAATTAAGATTTAATTAAGATATCATTGTGTCATAGTCATGCTTGAAAAGGGCGATTGTGACATATTCCATATACTTCAATCTTCGAACCAATTTGATTGAATTGAATTCAACAAAATTGAAATTGTAGCTGCTAAAACACACCCATCGATCTTCGAACCAATTTGATTGAATTGAATTCAACAAAATTGAAATTGTAGCTGCTAAAACACACCCATCGCAACGACAATACCTAATAATGACCTGATAATGTTGTAAAATATAAAAGCATGTGACGATTAGGTGGTAGTGAGCAAACTCCCTGTAGTAAAGTTACACTTCAAACAAACTAAAGCTGTATATAACAACCAAACAAAATCCAAATAAACCAAATCTAGGAGATAATATATTAAGAGAAATAAAGTAAAATAAAATCTGGTGGTGATATCCCTATTACATATAATGAATGGTGACAGGAAAATTAAATTATTGTTAACAAATTTATGAAGAAACCAAAATCTATGTATCTGGTAACAAGTTTATGAAGCAGCTGAATCCCCGTGGCTTCCCAGAGCGAGTGAGCAAGCCAGTTGTTGAAGCCGAGTCCCAGGAGTATAATTTTGCATTGTTTCCGACACAACGCGCTTCTTATGCCAAATCATAAGTTGAAGAACTCTGCATTAAAAACAGAAAACAAAGATCGATAAACTTTAATCTATATTCAACACAGAATTGACCAAGGTCATGGCAAAGTATCAGCAGCCACTAAGGTACAAATGAAACCAAAAACCACAAATTCAAGATTGTCCAGACTGGTTCCCTGAGTTAGAACAAGTGTTGAACATTCATTGTCCCACTGCCAAAAAAGTAAGATTGTAACTAGTATCAAATTTAAGTTATCTCCTTGCCCCGTTGAGACCAAAACGATGCCAGATTGTAACTAGTATCAAATTTAAGTTATCTCCTTGCCCCGTTGAGACCAAAACGATGCCAGATTGTAACTAGTATCAAATTTAAGTTATCTCCTTGCCCCATTGAGACCAAAACGATGCCAACGACAAAGCCGTTGGCTCACAAGTTAATCTAACTTACTGATATGGAATATGAAATGATGCTCTTCAAAGAAATTCCCTATACTGTTTGCTTCCTAGAAGACCGAGTAACAAAACTGGATGAAAAAAATGGTGGAATTGACGCTATGCGCATTTGCCTAGATGGGCTGCCAATCAAATTATTAATATTTAGGGTTAACTCTCTAGAAGAGAGAGTTACATGACCGAGTAGTTCAGAACGCGGAGGTAGCTCCAAGACCTCAGTTGCACATACGGAAGAGCATGTCAAAAAGCTAGATAGTTCACATAAGGCCATGTTAAAACCTTTCAATGAGTTAACAGAAGATTTTAGGGCAATGATAGAGATGGTTAAACTAAATACCTGATTAAACCTGGCCACACGGGTTGTGGAAAATCAAACCCCGGGTCAAACTCATGTCGGGCTCAACAATTTGAAGATCCCAAAACTCAAAGCATTAAAAAAGAACAGGGATGCAAAGGAGCTTGAAAATTTCATCTTTGACGTCAAATAATACTTCAAAGCTATGGGAACCTATTAAGAAGAACTTAAAATTACCCCACAATGCATCTTGCAGACGATGCAAAATTATGCGGCTAAATAGCTTGCTAAGACTTTACCCATGGTTCATCCATCCTATGTCGATGTAATATGGCTAATTAGACAAGTTGTTGGCCACATGGTTCATCCATCCTGCGAAGGCATCATATGGGCCCCTGTGTTATTCCAAAAGAGAAATATGAGATACAGTACATAACAAGTACTCCTGCCAACTATATCCGATTTGACCAGCTTTGTGGGGGCCAAATAATTTACGAAGCTGGACTGACGATTGGGATACTATCAAGTGTGTATTACTGAGAGCGATGAACCCAAGACAACCTACGTGACAAGATATGGGGCTTCCGAATTTGGAGTTGAGAAGGCCAAGGTGTTGGGGCACCCCGAATCCTACCCATGCCAACGAGACGGAAAGTGCATTACTGGATTTTATCACACACCTTCTGAAGGTAGGAGAACACGAAGCAATCTTGGTCATCATAAATCGGTTTTCAAAGCATGCAACTTTTGTACCCACACCCAAACAATGTTAGGTTGAGTTGACAGCTTAGCTGTTCTTTATACATATTGAGAAATTGGGGGCATCCCAACAAATATCGTCAGTGACTGAGATAGCTGATTCATCAAAACGTTCTGGAAAGAGTTAGTTGAATTCTTAGAGACAACCTGAATATCCCTACAAGCTACTACCCCTAAACCGATGGACAAATAGAGAGATCTAATGTTTGCTTGATCTAATGTTTGCTTGAGGAATACTTGTGCCACTTTGTTGACGCTCCTCAAAAGAATTGGGTACAGCTATGAGATGTAGCCCAATTTTGCTTTTTTATTGCCAACCAAGTTTATCCAAGGGAAAAAGTCTCTTCAACCCCACATTATGGACCATCCATATGTCGGGAAGAATCCACAAACCCAAAATTTCACGAACGAATGGAAATAAGCAACATATATAGTTTGAGCTTATTTAGGGAAAGGCTCCACGCACATGAAGAAGTGGGTGGATAAGAAGCGTTGTCCTCTCGAGTTTCGAGCTGGAGACCAAGAACTCATACCAAAACAGATTCAATTTCAAGCCGGAAAGATCAAAGACTTGTTAGGAATAATGAAGAGTTCGTCGAAGGTTCGATCTACCTTCTATAGTGTGGTATTACCCACCTGGATGAAAATTCATCTAGTAATCTATGTGAATAACTTAAAACCCTATCACCTTGATCAAGACCATGAGTCACAATTTCATCATGAGTTGGGATCACCCTGAAGCAAAAAGACATTAAGGAGGTCGCAGAGATTCTAGTCGATAGAGTAACAAAAGTAGGAAGACCTGAATGGTGAGTTCAATAATTTCTTGTCAAATGAAAGAATCACATTACAAAAGAGATAAGTTGGAAGCACGCAGAAGATCTGGAATCAATCAGCATCCACATCATGAAGTTCTAGCATAGTCGATTGACAGAGATGTCAACCAATTAAGTGAGGGAGGATGTCACAGCCATGCTTGTCCAGAGTGTGTTGCCTATGGTCGCATGTCCATGTCATGCCAAACCCTTTTATCTTGCTTTCATGTTGTATTATTTTATTATTATAATTTGTGTATGACATTTCAGCAAAATCATATCTACTTCTATCAGATATGAAATGTCTCAAAATGTAGTATAGAGAGAGATTAAGTAGTCATCAAACCTCCCCCGACCATGTGTTGTAATCTCTCTTATCCACATGTTTTCAAAGCAATTGACATCTACAATGCTATCTTTCAAACTTTTTTCAGCTACTCTCCTCGCTCACGTTTTATAAAACATTTTCTTTTAAAGCATGACTTGAGGCTCGACAATATGTCAAGATTGTTTGCAAGGTTAGATTTTTACCTGACTAACTTGTTCGCTGAGTTAGAACGAGTGTCGTACAATTACTGTCCCACTACTAATGTGTTTGTGACACATGGCTCCACATCAATGGAACCCTAGGCCTTTCAAATTCCTACCTCCGGTAGCAAAAGTAGGTCTAACTCTTGTGGAATTTTAAGGATATTAAAGGGGGAAACTCAATTTCACTAGATTTCTCAAGGTAAGTGATCCCATTTTTTTCATCGGGTCCGGAGGGCATACGAGTGCCTAGGCTAGATCCTAAGAACTAGTAATGTCATGATGAATCACAAAGCTTTCCATGGTGCCCACGCACTCTTTTGGTACCAGGATAGCGATTGTATAACACTAGTTCTAACCTAGTGAATATGTCAGCAGTGTAAAAATCAAATTTCACAGACAATCTTGGCCTATGGTTGAGCCTCGAGCCACGTTTGAGAGAAAATGTTTTAAAAACGTGGCTGAGGAACTTATTGAAAACAATTTGAAAGATAGTCTTATAGATGTCAATTGAATTGAAAATATGTGGGGAAGAGAAATTACAACACTTAGTAGGAGATTTGATGACGACTTAGTCTCCCATGTCAACAAGAAATTATAATAATAAAATAATACAACATGGAAGCCAGATAAAAGGATTTGGTATGGCATAGGCATGCAGTCAAACACAACACGTTCTAGAGAAGCATGACCATAACATCCTCCATCTAATTGGTTGACGTTCTTGTCAACTAACTACGCTCGAACCCGAGGAATTTGGTGTGGCATGGGCATGCAGCCAAACAAATTTATACGTCCTAGAGAAGCATGACAATGACATCCTCCATCTAATTGGTTGACGTCCTTGTCAACTGACTACGCTCGAACTCGATGATATGGATGGTGACTAACCAAGTCTTCTGCGTGCTCCAAACTTGTCTCTTCTGTAGGGAGATTCTTCCATTTAATAAGGAATTCTCGAACTCTCCCTACAAGTCTTATTACTTTTTTTTTATTCTATGGGCAAGAATCTCTTCAGCCTCCTTGATGTCATTTTGCTGCAAATCGAGTCCCAAGTCTAACAATGGAATTGTCACTATCATCGTCAGGATTGGGGTGATAGGGTTTTAAGTTACTCAAGTAGATTACTGGATGAATTTTCATCCATGTGGGTGATGTCACCCTATAAGAGGTAGACACAACCTTCATAAGAATTTTGACGGGCACTTCATACTTTCCAACAAGTCTTTGATCTTTCCAACTTCAAAATCAAATATGTTCAGTCTAAGTTTGTTTATGTTCCTCCAACGTGACATTGTACACAACGATGAATTGGTCCAGGTATTCATGAAAAACCTGGTTCTTCAAGGTACATAATGTAAGTGGGGCATTCGTCAAGCCAAAATCCATTACCATAAGTTTAAAAGCCCCATATCTCGTTACACAAGTTTTCTTAAGTTCATCTCCTTCGACCACGCACACTTGGTAGTATCTTGATCATAAATCCAGTTTCGTGAAGTATTTAACCCCCATAGAGTTGGTCAAACAAATCATATATTATCAGCAAGAGATACTTGGTACATACTGTCACCTTGTTTAAAGCTCTATAGTCAATGCATAGACTTGTGTCCTGTCTTTCTTCTTCTGAAATAATACCGGGGGACATAAGGTGCCTTCGTGGGACAGATGAACCCTGTAGCCAACAACTCGTCTAATTGCTTCATCAATTCAGCTAACTTTGATAGAGCCATCCAATATACGTTTTTCGTTGGGGGTTTAACTCCATTTCTTTTGTTGTAAGACGGAAATCATTCTTATGTTAACCGGTTGTTTGATGCTTGCAGAGATTACAGTGGATGATAGCGCTCCATCTTGTAGAAGTTAGGTGAATGTAGTGATGAAGAATTTGAAAAGACAGCAGATAATAGCTAAGGGCAATAGTTCCACCTATTCTTCAAATTCGTTTTGGGTTAGAAAAGAAAAAGAGGTGATCAGTATTAGAAGTAGAAAAACTTAACCATCTCTTGTATTCAACCTGGAGAGTTCTAAGATCACAGAGAGCATACATTCAGACCAACCCACTCCACTTTTCTTCTTCCTCATTTACTTTTCACTACCTCTATACTTGAGCTGGCTAAATTTAAATACGAAAAAAAATACCAAAAATAAGCATTAATAGTAAAAACTCAAGGTCAAAAAAGTGTAAAATCTTACCACCTAGGGATTAAATGGAAACTAAACTCCGAACTCACAGATAAGCTTGGAAATCAAGAGTATTGTAACACTTGGGATCCTAGGGACCAAACTAAAACTAAAACTAAGCTCGAATGTCGAGAGTAAAGATGTAACATTTTGAAACATTTGATATAAAGACTTGAGAAGGTATTGAAGTAATCAAAAGTAAAAAAAAACTATTCACCACAGTCACGTAGTATTTCAATGGGAGCACAGTCATGTCTTACTTGATATTATTTTTCATTTCAAATCAACTATTCACCACACCATGTGTTTCTAGATAAAAATAAAATAAAATAAAATAAAAACAATCATGGGATAAAAACAAGGATTTAAAAAGAACAATGCGTAAGACATTCGTCACCTTGTCTTAAGCATTTTGCTGAACTTGGCGATGTATTTGTAGAACCCAATCAACATAACCATTGGTACCACCCACTTGGTCCTCGATAAGATTTGCTAGGAGGAGGAAGCCTTCTCTAGGTTGTTCACCTTGTCTAACAAGATTACATAGCTGATAGTATGAAACCTCACTTTCTCTAAATTTCTCCAGCATCTCTAATAGTTTTCTCGACATTACATTATCATGGTCCCTAAGGATGACCTGCATTTCAAAAAACAAAACCCTTACCAACATCAAACAAGCATGTTATTAAGTCAACTAATTGAAAAAGGAGAAACAAAAAGGGATACATTGCATAGGAACATATAAGAAATTCCTTTTTAAACATGATAATATTACAAAATCATTTAATTTAGGACTTAAATTCAGGCCAAAAACATTATTACTCAAACAAGACTGTATGAACTCTTTTATTTGAATTATAAAGGAACTATATACCTTCGAAAGTTCTGCTGCAAAGTCTGCCCCAAGTAAATTCATAGACACATCAGGTGAAAGCACTCTACCAAACCATATAATAAAGCGAAAGCCGTCGTCATATAAGTACAGGCCTCTGGAATCTAAGCTATCAGTACTCAGCGGCAACCTTTTCTCTAAGCTATTAAGGTCAATAGTCTGAGCAGGAGATGCCTGCAGATGAAAGTAGAATAAATGTCATAGACTCTGAAAATTCACGAAGTAAGAATATAAAATAGAAAGGGAAGATTCACCACCTTCAGTAGATACTCATCAAGTCGAATTAATGATGGATATAAAAGCTTCAATAGGTTTTTAACAGGAAGAATCATCATTGCGAGGCCTAATGCACATCGCTCATCAAGCGCAGCATCAGCATAACCTCCTCGAAGAGGTATTGATTTGCACAATGCTAATCCATATAAAGGCAAGAACTTGAGAGACTCTGGATATATCATTCTGCCTCCCAATCGATGCTGTACAGCATAGAGGTTACGATACTCTCTCAAGGCTTTAACAATTCTTTGTTGCACTGAAGTGCGAGCGTCATCCAGCTTATGGGACAGTGTTTTCTCAATTGCTGCAAGTTGTTTCAGTAAGAATTTAGAATGAGAGATTAATAAGTGACCGTAGGGTAAATCTTAATAATTGAGGTTATCAAAATCTCACATGACCATGTATAGAAGTTTGTGCTCACATACCTAGCCTACTAAACAAGGAAACAATGGCACCAACATCGGCCTGGCGGTACATCTCTCCCAAATCTGTAACCACAGGTGCTGCTGCTGTGTGCACTCTAATACGTCTCTCTCCACAAGATGCAGTATATCTTTTTATTGTCAAAGAACAAACTTATGGGTATAACCCTTGAAATAGAGAAAATAAGACAATTTTCACTCTGCATGCCTTCACCTAGGAACCAACTTCAGAAACCTCATTGAACTTGAGAAAATCAAAAACAAAGTGTTAGAAAAGCCTACATTACAAAGAAACAAGCAATTTCATGTGAAAACAAAGTTTCATGCATTCACAAACTTTATGCGATTACTAATTTAGATCAAGGTCAAAGTGCAACTAGTTATTTTGGATCGAAAAATTGTTATCTTTAAGATGAATTTTTTAAAACTAAAGTGTAACATTAGAGATGTCCACAGAGCGGGGTAGGGATGGGGAAGGCTATTTCAATCCTCATCTTTGCGAAATTCTCCATTTATTTTCACAAGAATCGGAGCGGAGATAATATTCAACATAATATAATATGATAAACAGCAGATGGTAATTAAGGACAGTTAACTATTAGACGAAGTGATAGATGATAGATGCGCGTGTTATCCTGAACATTTTACACTCAAAGGATACAACAAGGCAACTTGAAAGTACACTGTCTGAGTAGTTAATAAGGTCTCCTCATAAGAAATTTGCATTGCAAATGCTTTATCACAATCTACAGCCGGAAGTGCCAATAAATCGGTGCTTCTTAACATAAAATTTCCATGAAATGATGTAAAGCGGATCCCTAGGAGAACAAACAAAAATAATGAGAAGAAAGGTGTTGATAATGTGAGTGAAGAAGACAAACATTCCATGAGTACCAACAAGGAAAAGATCACCTTTTCCACATCTTATACGCATTACAGCTTCCCAGGCAGTTTCTCTAGTCAAGTCCCTTGCTAACTCGTGTCTCAACTTTTCCCCATGAATGGAAGATTGGAAGCCAGGATAATAATACACCTGACCTCCAGTATATTTTGCCAAAGTCCCTAAACACAAGAAAGAAATAATAAGTAAATCCTCAGTGCACCACAAGCGATATTTTCATCTGTCGTGTGCAAAAATATAAAGATGGGTAATGTGAGGATTGTCATTATAGCCATCAGAACTATATCATAAGCAGTAAATTTGAAATTACAGAAATGAAGAAGGGACAACAAGCAATTAGTTTCAACCTGAATCAAAGACAGCAAACATAAAAAGTAGATGCAAAATTTCAGTTTCCCCAAGATGCTGAGTGAAATAACAAATTTGAATGCACCAGGATTATTGTGTAAACCAATATTCTTCATTGTTCACAGAAGAATCATGGCTATATAGGAAGTTCCAAAAGTTAATCAGATCCTCTCAAACCACAATGATTTTAAAAGCTAGACCAAAGAAGAATAGTTATTGGGAACTGAAAAGAAATATATTTTTTAAATGTTCGTCGCATGTGTAAATTAATTAGGGGGGAAAAAAAGGCACCAACAATCATAGTAAACCCGTGCCATTTTTTCCTTTTTTTTTTTTTTTTTTTCTCTTTTGAAGGAAAATGAATTTGGGAGGACAAGCCCCACTCAATTCCTAAGAATCAATTTCAATCATGTCACCATAAACACATTCTCCGGAGATGATAAACCTGAGGCATACCCAAGGAAGCAATATCTGTATACTTGTCACTAAATGTATAAACATTGACCCCAATTTGGAACTTGGTAAATTCAGCAGCCATTTGTTTGTAGAACGGATCCTCCGGCAGTCTTAGCAAATGTTCTTTGTCTGTTCCATAAACACGAAGATCATCCCCACGCAACTTCAAGCGGCCAATACCAAGAGATGGCAGTGTGCTTTGGAAAATTAACAACTTCCCCCCAAGTTGGCTCTGCAAAGAGGGTTGAATCAAAAGATAAACCGATGGTCATATCAAACTCTTAGTATAGATCAATTTGAATTTAGATGAATTTCCATGGGTTGTTTTTATCTTTGGAATTTTTAGTTTTTTGCTTCCACTCCCTTGTGGAGTTTATATTATCGTGGAGTTTGTATCTTCTGAGTATTAGTCTCTTTTCATTTTATCAATGGAAAGCTTCATTCTTGTTAAAAAAATATAGATGAACTTACAAAGTTATTAACATGTGTACATTGTAATTCATTGACAAGGAAATAATAATGTTCATTTAAAAGTAATGGAATATAAATTTGACTGTGGTGACTGATTAAAAAGGTGTAAATAACACACCATGACCATAAATGCTGCTTTAAGGGCTGGGCCGAAGGCAGATTCAACATTCACATTGTCCTGAAACATGGACGGCAGGCTATCTAGGAATGATTCCACCACAGCTCTGGATTCAGACAAGTTGACAAGGAGGTCATCTGGCAAAGGTACAAATATATCATCCAGATCGGAAACCACCATCATTTGAGGCTGAGTCAAAGTCGACTGCGAAAGAAACAGGACATTTAGCATGAAGTATCAAATTACGGTATAATATACAATAGGAAACTATATTTTCTACCTTCATATTATAAAAATGTATTGTGCTGTCAAAAGTCGCAAAACCTATTTGTGTTCTTGTAGAACCAGGCAGCTCGTCCAGGCATGATCGAATTGTTTGGGCCACAACCTACAAAAGGAAATAAAAAGTTAACACAACAGAAAATTATGAGTTCATGGTTTGACAATCCCTCAACGAGTATTAGCAACACTTTCTTCTGGGAGATCGTGATGAGGTTTTAAAAAATAAGAAGAAACCAATTTTCATGAAGAGAAATGAAAGTACACCCAACGAGGAGCATACCAGAGAAACAAAATAACAAGAAATTGCTCCAATGTTGAAAATATCACAAAAGATACTTTTTGATGAGAGGAAACGTATGCGTAGACTAGAAAGTCAGCTATGTTAAGAAAAGATAGGCATGAGTAGTCAGTCAGTTACGTTAAGAAAAGAAATGAGTGAGTAGTTCGGGTGGTAAGAGTATATTATGATGGGAGTTGGAGGAAAGAAGTTATCATTGTATTGTGTTCCGTAGGAACAGACCCCTCAAAGGTCTGTACTCATGTAATTAACTCTATGCTAAATTAAAGGAGAACTCTTTCAAATACATAACACATCCAAAGCAAGCCACTGCAATGACTTGCCTTCCAAACCTCCCGGCTCCCCAATGACATTTAATATCTTTAATGTTGAGAGAAAAATACATGAAACACAAAAAAAAATATTATTATTGGAGAAAACCACAATACTATAATATTCTTCACTTGCACAAGTTAGAGTCACAAAAATAATAAATGAACAGATAGAGAAAAAGTAGACGACATCATAAACACTTGTTCACCCCAAACTCAAGACTACATCCAATATTCTACAACTGCAAATTCTACTCGAATCTGAAGATTACAAAGAAGCCTCAAACTCCTGCTACAAACTAACCCTCAATAGCCCAACAAAATCTATTGGGCTTGGGATAAACAAAAAAGAACAAAACCCTTCAATCCCACAAGAGAAACACTCATTCTCTAGCAAAATAACTCACTACCACACTCATCAGCCGCACAAAAACATACATACATATACGTATGCTTAGATCAGTAAGACCTAATGGGCCTTATTTAAATAGGTGTGCTGAAACTTTGAACAATCAAAAATGTTGTGCAAGCATGCTGGATTTTCCGTCAAGTGTCGTAACGTCTTGCTTTGCTCTTGGGCTTCCTTGCTGGTGCAACCAATTTTGTCTCCACAATCCTAATAATCTACCATTTGGAGACAAAATACGGTTTTGCCTCCCACTACAACCAAAAAATAATTCCCATGGCAAAAACCAAGATTCAACTACAACTACAACTGTTATTTCTTATCTTATTGGTAAACTCCAAGGCTCAACAAACCTGAAAAATAACAAACTCACAAAACAGGCAACCATCAAGACAATTAGGTTAAAGTGACATTTGAACCTGGAGGGGTGATCATTGAAAGAGTAAAAGATTTAGTAGGTTGTGAAAAGGATTGTTGTAGCTTTGGAGAGGAATTGAGCAGCCGAACACAAGCTTCTTCCAAAATGTCTAAAATAATCTTTTAACTTTCAGGGATACCAGAGCAGGCTTCTGAGTATAATGGAGAGAGTACGCTTCGATACGTCTATTTTTCATTTTAAAGACATGAAGTGTAGATTTGGAAATGATGGAATATGAATAGACGGCTGAAAAGACCAAGCATTATCTCTAAAATGTTGTATAACCTAACGGTCATCTTGAAGAAAAAGAAAATCTGACTTATGCAACTGATCATGCAAAGGAATAACATTTTTTACCATAAAGTTGTCTGATGGCAAAGTAAAGCCTTCATCCATCATAGCTTGATTTGTTCACTTTAAATCCATTGAATTTGTAAAGTTAAGAATTGACAAGTCCACTTAATGAGTGCTGGGAGGATCTAAAGGATATATATCCCCGAAGTAGAGAGAAAAAATCTTGAACTTATTACCTCAATTTTAGTTGGAATGAAACCATAAATATTTTTCCTAACATCACAATCAATAAAATTAAGGTTATAGGAAGAGATATTGATCAAACCTCCAAAATGACCAGTTGCTTCAAAATAAGAACGTTTCCTATAAGCTCGAGGTAAATTATTCAAAAAAAAAATCAGCCACCATACCCTTCAATAAGCTTTGGATGAGGTGTTCTTCTTGGCACCATTTCTCAAATTTCAAGTGAAAATTTTCAATTTGCCTCCAATTGTCATCAAACTCCAACTCATAAAAACTCAGAAAAATCAACACTCAATTTCAACGACGTCTTATCTGCCATGAAGGGATTAATAGAGATCTTGGAATGAAAATAACCTCTAAAGCATTATGAATGTCCTTCCAAGTGTTGTGGGCTAGCAATTTTGAAACCACCAAAATAGAAGTGAGGTTCATCTTCATCACTTTCTTTTTCTTTCCTTGGACAAAATGTAGAAGCATCGAAAATATTTCTTTAACCACTTATTGAGGAGCTTGTAGAGGTGAGGGAATCAACAAATGTCATTTCTACAAATTGGGTTATTAACGAGGTGAGAAAATAAGACTAAGGGAATTAGATCCAGTCCAAAAATCTTCATGAAGATATATGCAAGACCCATTTCCCTATAAGAATTAAATGAAGTTTCCAGTACAAGGCAAAAGAAAATGGCTTTCCGAGGACTCATTAATGTGTGTGTCTTCAGAAATCGCATTCCCGATCCACTAAAATTTGACAACAATATTTGCTCATGATGACCTTCTACCAGAAAAAAATTGGGCTTTCAAAAATTGCAGTAACCGGTTGGCAAATGTTTTTTCTACCAAGTCAGAGATTAAGGAGGTAAGCAAATTAAAGTCTTCGAAAAAAAACAAATGTGAAATCCATGTCCCTCTAACAATTAAATGAAGTTGCCAATACAAGACAAAAGAAAAGTAGGCTTTAAAAAAAGCTTTGTAACCACTAGCCTACGGAAGCTAAATTTCTATTTGCTAGATTCCCCATACGTAGCCCATCCTCTCTAAACTCCTTAGACATAACATCCCAACTCATCTAGTGTGAACTCCCATCCACCTCCAACCTTCCCACAAAAAATGTCTATCTTCTGGAGTGAAGCACACAAAAGACAGAAAATAGAATTAAGAAAGAAAAAAAAAAGAAACCCCTCTAAGGACCTGCTGAATTAAAGTTCACCACCCACCTCAAAAAATAAGGCTTTCTCATAGTCGCTCTTTCAAGTCTTAGACCCTCCGCAACTTGAGATTCAAACTAGGCAGAACCACTTTCTTCAAGGCCAAGTTCATTCAATTGTTGCACTTTTTCTATAATTTTTTACTATTTCACCTGACGATCCTAGAAGACAATTCAATTCCACTCTATAACAAATTCCTAAAGGACTTTGAGCTACTTTGTTAATCTAAAACCTTCCTTGATCCTCAACAAAGAGGAATTAGTCGTAAAAGGTAAACTACTCTTAAAAGGGATCTTCTTGTGAATTTTGCAATTGAATTAAAATATGTGTGCTTTGTTTCACATTTCCGAGTACAGGACCAAATAGATATAACTTTGGAAGTTCAGAACTACTGGAAGAGATTTGTTTCACATTCCTACAAGAAAATCTTATCGCAACATCTTGCCCTTTGAATCTGCATTGGAGACCCGTATTTGTTTGTAAGAAGGATTTACTGAAAACTCAATTAATCCGGCGCTTTCATATCCCATAGTTAGTTTATCTCATTTTCATTATTTTTTTTTTTTTTCTCCTTTAACATTTCATTCTATTTTATCTCATTTTCATTTTTTGTTGTTCTCTCCTTTAACATTTCATTTCTTTTCATTAAATCAAAGAAAGGTCTCGTTTCTTGTAATAATCGAGTCCAAGTATTGAGTCTCGCTAGGAATTCTGCAATGTTCCCCCCTTCAAATGCTAAACACTCACAATGACCCACTCAAAGAGGAAAATGATAGGAGGTTTATTGCAGAGAATCTAATCTATGTCCAACCGATACCCAAGCAAACTTCCACTCCCAAAGCCTGCACGAGCAGCAACCATAGATAACCCTACTATATGAGACACAACCATAGACAAGGTATATCCACGGCTAGATAACGGGCCATCCTAGGAACTGGTTCAAAGGTAGAGTGCCAAATAAGGGGAGACCATGTAACAAAAGGAAGGAGAAAAGAAAACAGGCAGGGGAAGACAAACAGCAAGGAAAACAAGGCAATTTCATGATTAAAATGCAATTATAACCAAAATTGACGCATAAAATAGATTCTTATATAAGAAATGATAATAAAGAAGATTCTTTTTCATTTTTTTTATGAGAAAAAGATTCTCTTTTATCAACCCAAAAGAATCTAGCAACTCAATGTCTAAGCATATTATGGTAATCTCTTTCAAAAATTTTCACCCCACAAAAATAGATTTTAGTCAGTGTTTAGAAAGCTGAAGATGCACACAAAGACGATGAATCTGTTAATTTCCTTCAGGCGTGAAGTAACAAAAAGGTGTAGCTTAAGTGAAGCAAATGACTCGCATGTTGGAGCCACACACCTAGTATATCACTCAAGTCAATGGTCATGCGCTTAATATTTTGATAGTTTCTTAGATTTTATTCTTTTTCATTTCTTTGTATTGGTCTAAGAATAAATACCCGTTTGTGACTACCCTTTCAACTTTGATTCTTTTTCAATTCTTTGTATTGGTCCAAGGATATATCACTCAAATCAATGGCCATGCACTTAATATTTTGAAGTTTTCATGAGCTCCTTTTATTTCATTCATCAATGAAATTAGTTCTTCTCAAAAAAAAATTGGAGTGCACCTTGAGGGCATTAATTTTGGTTAACCATTAGTTGCTTGTTAGTTATTGTTGCAAGTGGAAATTATCTTACTCACATCTCTTATTAATTTTCAGAGGTACATATGCCTTTTATAATACAAAAAGACTGGCTAAATGCATAGATATTAGGTAACAATACAGAAAAATAAATCTAACTAAACCCCTAGATATTAGTTTAGATTTCTTGGTTATAACCAGAGTATAAATACCACTGTTAGGATGGCAATGGACAGATTGTCATTCAATATATTCAGAAACTTAGTTTACACCAAAGAAACCTTCCACGTCAACCTAAAAGCTACCATTCACTTCATATTATGATAATTTATTTTAGATTGTAAAAAAAAAAATCATTAAAAGAGAAGATAGACTTGAGGAGTATTGAAGGAATGACCTTGATTTAAGAAATATTTATGTAATCTTGACCTCCTGTGTTATTACCTAGATTTATTTAGATTTACAAGCATCTAGGGATTTAATAGAGTTAAATTTACTGTTACCTATTGATACTAGGGATTTAGTTAGATTTACGGTTACTATATGGTGATTTGGTTAGATTTATCATTATCTAGTATCAAGATATTTAGTTAGACTTTCTCTATTAGAAAAGGCACATGTACCTCCTTAAAATTAAATATGAAAAGCAAGCAAGATAATTTATACTTGCAATAAGGGGAGATGAGGAAAATAAAAGTAATAGTAATAGTAATAATCAAGGAAATAAAACTAATAGTAATAGTAATAATCGTATAGAAATACTTACCTCTAACATCCCACTTCTAACTGCAGCTATAGAAGCATCTATAAGGAAAAAGTACAGTGGAGGCATAGGTGGCCGAACCATATACTCGGTTGGAGCAACAAAATCCACACTACCCTTAGTAAGCTCAGGTCGCTGATCCAAATCAATTCTCCGGCCAGTAGCATCCAAATGGGAAAAATAGTCACCCTGAACTGAATACGGAATCAACATAATTCAATATAAGTCAACACGGGAAATAGCTGTATACAAAAAGAAATGGCAGTTTCCAAAAAAATAATACAAATAGGTAAATATTCTGCCTTCCAAAGAAAACCAAAGCAGTAAATGAAGTGAATGTTACACTCAAGCTCTACAGTAACTCTAAATTGTTTGTTCAAGAAAGGAAGGGGAAAATAAAAAGAATAATCAATACAGCTCACAGCCTATGGCTGAAATTCAAAAGAAAGGATGCGACTCTGGCTCTTAAAAAATATATCTCCTATGCACTAGGCTTCCAAATAAGAAACTGTAACTGCATATAACAATAGGTCAAATTTACTAATTCTAGTGTCCAGGAGCCATGAGAATTATAAGCCTTCGTACCATCATTCAGCAAAGAACAAATGTTGCAGCGCCACTTTCTTCCTGCATCTGTGAATGTGGCATATGGATTTATATAAGTGCGACACCTTCTGCAGCGGATGACACCAGTTGAAGCAAAATTGATAACTGGCACTTCTTCCTAGAGCAAAATAAAAGAAATTTAATAAGGTAACTTTAGCATGCACAGAAATCAAAATATTAGTTATTTCTAGCATAGAAACACTAACCCCACTTGGAGCTTCTGCAAGTGGACAAACAATTGCTCCGAGAGGTAGATGCCACCTTGAGACCAGTGACTGGGAACTGGGAATGGCACTGGTTGTAAGCCGTAAATATCTCTGATCACAGTTCATGGGGTACATCTCAGAAAACAATTTAGGCTCTTCATCACCATTCAATGGCCTTGGAAGTGTTTTTGGATCAATTCCTGCATCAATTGATCCAGGAACAGATCCAATAGAAAGTGAGTTGAAATCTTCAGCTAATCCTTGAATGGAGCTAAGGGGCGGCCCAGTGCCTGGATAGTGCTTTTGGTCTGTGGACAGCAAACCCTGTGAGGCTGCAGCTTGAGGAGGAGAAACATAACCTCCTTGGTGACCAAGGAAAGGGGAAGCTGGTGCTGAAGGAGGAATATACTGCCCTTGGTGACTAACCAAAGGAGGTTGCATTTGTTGGGATTGTAAATCTGCATTGGGCTGCTTATGGACATAACCAGGCAAAGAGGAGTGAAAGTTAGGCCTGGCTGATGGAAAAGATGGATCCGACATAGGCTGTGGAACATTTGTGGGAGGAGGGCCTAAGTTTTGAGGAGGAGATCCCATAGGCACTGAAGGAATCTGAGTCTGCTGGTGAAAAGAAACTGGAGGTGGCGATGCATAAGCAGCAGGGGGTTGCCCCATTGGTGGGATTCGGGAAGGAGGTGGTTGAGTTGGTGAAGCAAACTGTGGAGCAGGGAAACGCTGGAAAGGCCCAGCAGTTGCTGGGACACTGGATGTTGATGGTGGTGGAACAGATGGATCAAGGAACCTACTTGGTTGCATAGGTCTAAACCCAGGGCTCCCTGCTCCAACTGCAGGACCAGAGGATGGAGGAAAAGGCATTGTGTTTGTCGGCATAGCAGGAGAGGCAGGTCTAAAACGAGAGGCGTCTGATCCAACTACAGGACCAGAGGATGAAAAGGGTGACGCGGCCTGAGTGGTAGCAAAAGGTGTGCCAACAGGCCTAGTAGGAAAATGCTGCTGAGCATGATTTTCAGCCCCCATGGGTTCTACTATTGCACTCTCACACTCTTTGAGTTAATGGGATGCTAGCATGACGCAGACCTGTGCAGCCAACAGCCAAACAGAAAGAAAAAGGAAAATCAAAACGATTCTTCAAAAAAAAGAGCAATGAATTACCAACCGATACGGAAATAAGGACTCTCATAACATAAATCATACTAAACGGTCATACACCTGCTAACCCGCGCCATAACGCATTTAAACATAAAGAACACGAAAATGCAACCCAGAAAACCCCCAGATTCCATTTTCGTTATTGTTCAGACTGATTTTTTTAGCTAAACATAATAATTTACGAAACCAAAGTTCAAAGGAGCTAGACATGGAGAGAAAGCACAATCAAAAAGGCCACACGCAACTAAAACTTGTGTACAAGTAAATTGAATTTGCAAAATAGTTGCAGTGGGGAACAGAGATTTGGAAGAAAAAAGAAAAGGAAACAACAACAACAACAACAACAGTAAATTCTGATTCGGGGAAAGTCAAATTGGAGTATGAAATCGGAGGTGGCGTGAAAAGAAAGAGATCTAGCCCCAAGGAAGAAACTGATACACAGAATTGTAATCGTTGGAGTCGGAAGCAAGTGTTCCCACATCAATCCATAGCAATCAATTCAATTGGCGGATCGGAAATGGGAGAGGAAAAGAAAGGTACCTTGTCTACGAGGGTCTGCAAGCAGAGTAACGAACACAAAGAGGATCGAAGAGGTCGGCGGATCAGAAGTGCGAAAGATCGAATGCCTGCAAGTGAGAGAGAAAGGCGAGACAGATCAGTGATTTTAACAAACCCAACAACTCTTCCTTCCAATTCATTCACAACATTAATTGAAGTCAATCTCAGAAGTTTGTACCCCAAAAAACCATATGCTTTCTTCTTCAACTCAAGAACTTTGTTTCATTTTTGCTTCATCGATCTTCCTCCTTTTTTCTTTTCTTCCTTTTTTTTTTTTTTTCTCTCTCTCTCTCTATTAGATTAAATTAAAGTAAAAATACGTGTTTGTCTTTATTATTTGTTTGTTTATTATATTTTAAATGTATAAATACAAGAACGACAAAATGAGCCTACTTGAGGAGGTGTAATTGACATGTATATATCTATAACACTTGTTAAAAAAATTTAAATTAATTATCTAAATTTTGAATTGGTATTAGGGGTAAGTTTATTAGATTGATTATTGGGTCGGATGACTTCAATGATAGGTGCCTGTTCCAGCCTTCCTTCTCCTTTCAAGGCCTACTCGAGAGAGAATCTAGTTTTTCTTGGTTGTGAATATCTGAATAAGACAAATCATCCCGTCGTTTGCTTTAGAACAAAACAATTAGAATTAGGCTAGTTAAACTGGAATGTCTATTATCCATATGGGGAATCTTTCAATGGAGAAGATTCGTCGACCTAAGATGAAGAGAATGATTTATCTATTTTATTTAGTTATTCAGTTAAACCAATGATTCGTTATTATTACAATAAATATTTCATCAAGATTAAAATTAAATGTTAATTATCACAAATTTATAAAAGAATATTAAATATTTCGTTGTTTAATCTCATACAAACTTTTTAGGATTATGTTAATAAGTTTAGATTATTCATGGAAGAAATAATATAAATTACAAATAATAAATAATAAAACATAATTTACGAGGCATTAAGTGTAATAACTCAAAAAAATAAGAATAAAAATAAATAAATAATATAAGTCAAAATACTAAGAATAATAATAATAATAATCAATAAATAAATAAATATGTAAAAAGATTACTTAAAAAATAAAAAATTAAAATATAACTTGAAATATAAAACTCATACCCTAACATATTGCATCACAATATATCATGTCAATTTATCACATATCTCACCCCATAACATATCATTTTTATATCATATGACATATTTCGTATTTCATATCATATCATATATATATATATATATATATATATATATATATATATATATATATTCGTTATTCACCTGTCATATCCTAATCATATCATATGTAAACACTTTGTGATCATGTCGTTCCCTAACTTATCATAGTCTTAACGTTCTTCTACCTATCACAGTCATGTCATTACATGAATGTACTTTAGTCATATTATCACAGGAACGTATCCTAACGCTATCGTTCTATCAATCTATCACGTCTATCCCTTTCTACCCATAATCTAACCGTATTCTTTTATCAATCTCTCATATCTATAGTACTTCGGTATTTAACCTAACTTTAACGTTTCATGAACGAATCTTATTCCTATCGTTGCATTTCAGTTGTGCATCCTTGCGTTAGCTAGCTAATTCAAATTTCCTTAAGAAAGGCCTCTAACACCTCAAACAAGTATAGGTAATTCCAGGAATTACAATGCTCAGACTTCACAAACCAAGGGTAAGGAAGTCTCCCCAATATCAATGCTCAACAACTGGACAAACAGCCCTACACAGAGCTAGGAATGCCGCTGGTCGTGGTATACAAGATAGCATGACGCAAAGGAATTATTCCGAATTCAGAATCGAAAGCCTTAGGAACAAAGCTTGAGGAAGACTGACTTCCCCAAAGGGCACAAGGCTGAAGTGTGTAGAGAATGAATCTTTCTTGTCTTGCTTTCATCTTTCAATTCTCTTTTCTTTTCTTTACTCTCCAGTAGAGGTTCTTCAATCAATTCTCTTACTGTGTTTGAATAAATAGGTGAAGGATTGAATGAATTAACTCTCCTGTAAAGGAATAGAATATCTTCTTCTTCTTCTTCTTTTCCTCTATTACCGGACCAGATTGAACTGTAAAGGATAGGTTCAGTAGTTTAGTGTCATTCATCTTCTCTTGCTATCGTCTTGAAAAGCAGTTAATTCATTTCCTCTCCCTTCTTTCATTCTCTAAAGGTGAAGGTTCGGTAGCTCAAGTTTTTGGTTTCGTCTTTCTCCTTATGATTTAGAAAGGTAAAGGATAATTAATCTTGTCTTGCTTTCTTCTCGTATCCTATCTCAACATATCATTGAACACATCGAACCGTAATTATTATCATACAATTTACATAACATATCGACCCACAAACAATTCACACATATCAATATATATGACACATGCAGAACTATGGGGCACGTGTCAACATCCAATATAACCATGCCGATAGTAAGGTCACTTACCTGGTTAGCTTAAGTCGTTGTCACGAATATATCCTAAATGAAAGTTCGATTCCGTCCTTTGAAATCCAACTCAACCTATGTGAGCTCATGACATCAGTTTCAAGTTTGAACTCTATAAAATTATTTCTCTAATTTATTTTGGTTCATAGTAAAAAGTGTTGAAATGTTGTATATATATTTGTATAATGTTA
Organism: Cucurbita maxima; assembly: GCF_002738345.1. NCBI lineage: Eukaryota > Viridiplantae > Streptophyta > Magnoliopsida > Cucurbitales > Cucurbitaceae > Cucurbita > Cucurbita maxima. The sequence goes on from NW_019272027.1 coordinate 5,167,893, forward strand.
TTTTCACTAAATATCTTATTTTATATTATTACGAATATATCTTATTTTCTCTGTAATTATTTTCATTTTCTAAACAGATATTAACTGCTCCACTCTTTTTTTTCAAACAGATATTATTGGTAAATTTTGTTAATGGATTTTTACTCCAAAATTTCCCTTTTTCTTTCTTTATTTCTTTCTTTTGCTAACCAAAAATCTAATTAATTGGATGTGAGAGGATGAGATCTGATTTATTATAAAATATTTGATAAAGAAAAGAAAATCTAACTAATTTAATTAGATAACTATAAATATAAAGGAAAATGAAATTGTACCAAAATCTCTCTCCAAAGTAATTCTGCTTCTTCTGTTGGAAGCTATTTTACTTTTTCTCTTACATTATTTCTATTTACTTTTGGATGAACGGTTCTCTCTACAAAGTAATTCTGCTTTTGTTGGAAGCTATTTTACTTTTTCTCTTACATTTTTTCTGTTTACTTTTGGATGAACTGTTATATTGTTTAAGAGGGAAGATGGGATGGGATGAGATTATTGGGGATGGACAACAGTTAAAAGGAGAGGATTTGGGAAGAATTGTTTTTATTTTTATTTATTTATTAATTTATTATTATTTTTTTTTTTATGGAATAATAATTTTTTTTTGTTTATAACCATTTTTATTGGTTTATTTATATATTTATTTTTGGACTATTACATAATAATTACGATACACGATGTGTTCAATGATATGTTTGAGATAGGATACGATAAAGATACACAAAACGAAATGTAACGATAGGAGTAAGATACGTTCATGAAATGTTAAAGTTAGGTTACATACTGAAGTGATATGAATATGAGAGATTGATGAAAGAATACGGTTAGGTTATGGGTAGAAAGGGATAGGTTTGTGATAGAGTGATAGAACGATAGCGTTAGGATACGTTCCTGTGATGATATGACTAAGGTGTTCATGTAACTATATGACTGTGATAAGTATAAGAATGTTAAGGCTATGATAAGTTAGAGAACGATATGACCACAAAGTGTTTACGACATGATATGATTATGATACGAAATATAAATAACGGATATATATATTGTTAGAATTGGTCAATCCATTAGAATAGCTTGAAGTTAGTCATGCCATAAGAATAGGCTTACTTCGTTAGTTTCCTATGAAATCGGATCTATTAGTTAATCTTTTGCCAATATAAATAGAATATGTCCTCAATAGTGTGAGGCACAGTTTTGCATAAACTTGATATGGTATCAGAGCAGAAATAAGATCCACGAGATCCATAGCCTCTGCTGTTAAACATGTCAATCCCAACAAACACAATGTCTTCTCCGTCGATCAGTCAGGTGATTAGTGTTAAGCTTACACAAGAAAATTATCTACTGTGGTCTACCCAAATCCTTCCCTACTTGCGTAGCCAAAACCTTGTTGGTTTTGTGGATGGATCCATGCCTGCACCAAGCCAGACGATCGCCGTTGAACCAAGTGAAGAAACAGGGAATCGCAAAATTATCATCAACCCTGAGTTCACAGTCTGGTACCCCCAGGACCAGCTGGTACTCAGCCTCATCAACTCATCAGTCACTGAGGAGGTTCTCAGCACGATGGTTGGAATCACCACTGCACGAGAAGCCTGGATTACGCTGGAGCGACAATTTGCTTCCACATCTCGAGCAAGAGCAATGCAGATCCGTATGGAACTCTCTACTATCCAGAAAAAGGACATGACAATTGCTGACTACTTTCGTAAAGTAAAACATCTTGGTGATACACTTGCTGCCATTGGCAAGCGAATAGAGGATGAAGAACTCATCGCCTACATGCTGCAAGGACTTGGTCCAGATTATGATCCTCTAGTCACAAGCATTACAACCAGAACAGATGTATACACTGTCAGCGACGTGTATGCTCACATGCTGAGCTATGAGATGCGGCACTTGCGTAAGGGTACATTTGAGCAACTTTCATCTGCTAACAATGTCAATAGGATATCCATTCGTGGAGGTGCCAATGGAGGTCAAGGTAGTCGCGGTCGTAGTCGTCAGTTAAATAGTGGTCATGGACAATCAAGGCGTACTGTGAACAATCCTGGACGTCAACCATCAAAGACACAAAGCAGCTCAGGCATTGTCTGTCAGATTTGTGGTAAGCCCAATCACGATGCTTTGCAATGCTGGCACAGATTTGATCAGGCATATCAAGCCGAAAATAATCTCAAACAAGCAGCTTTGGCAACTAGTGGATACACTAGTGACACAAACTGGTATGTTGACACTGGAGCCACAGATCATATCACCAATGACCTAGAGAGGCTTACCACCAGAGAACGCTACACTGGCACCGACCAAATTCAGGTTGCAAATGGCGCAGGTTTGTCTATCTCTCATATTGGGAATTCATTAATTTCTGGTTCATCTCTTGTTCTGAAACATATCCTATATGCTCCTAAAATCAATAAGCACCTAATTTCAGTACAAAGACTAGCATCTGATAATAATGCTGTTGTAGAATTTCACCCAAACTATTTTTTGGTTAAGGACCGAGTCACGAAGAAACTCCTGCTCCACGGTAGATGTAAGAATGGCCTATACGTTCTACCGCATAATTTCAGTCAAGCCTTGCTGACAGCCAAACTTTCGAAAGAACAATGGCACAGAAGGCTAGGGCACCCTGCATCTCCAATTACCATTAGAATTCTACAAGATAATAATTTAGCTATAGATACTAATATTCCCTCTTCCTCAATTTGTAATGCTTGTCAATTAGGGAAAGCACATCAATTGCCATTTGGTTCTTCTCAGCATGTATCTACAGCACCCCTTCAATTAATTCACACTGATGTATGGGGTCCATCCATTGCGTCAGTAAATAATTCCAAATATTATGTTTCCTTTGTTGATGATTTTAGTCGTTATGTTTGGATTTACTTTCTGAGATGCAAATCTGATGTTGAGTCTGTGTTCCTTCAATTTCAAAAACATGTTGAAACTATGCTAAATACCAAAATTCGCTCCGTCCAATCAGATTGGGGGGGTGAATACCATCGGTTACACAATTATTTCAAATCCACAGGCATTGAACATCATATCTCCTGTCCTCACACACACCAGCAGAATGGGTTAGTCGAAAGAAAACACAGACACATTGTAGAAACTGGCCTTGCTTTACTCGCTCAAGCCAACATGCCTCTATCCTACTGGGATGAAGCTTTCAACACAGCTTGCTTTCTTATAAATAGAATGCCCAGCCGAACCATACAACAAGACACACCACTTCATAAATTGTTTGGTAAAAGTCCAGACTACTCCATGCTTAGGGTGTTTGGCTGTGCTTGCTGGCCTAATTTAAGGCCTTACAACAACAAGAAACTGAGTTTCAGAACTACTAGATGTATATTCTTGGGTTATAGTTCTTCTCATAAGGGATATAAATGCTTAAATAGAAGTACAGGACGTATTTACATCTCTAGAGACGTGGTTTTCGATGAAAATATTTTTCCTTTTGAAGAATCTAAGCCACCAAACAAAACCACAAATCCACATCATCCTGTTCTACTTCCAGCCTTAGCCAAACTTGCTAGTTTTTACACTGAAAATGCTCTTACAGATATTGAACCAGTTGTTAGTAATTCCCATATGAATGATGGTCAAACTGATAATATTGCTAGTGACAACTTGTCTGGTGTCAGCTTATCTTCTGCAGATAATACAAGAAGTTCAGAGGAAATTGCAGAATATGAAGCTGAGAGCAGTTCGATCAATGCTCAAAACCAAACTCATGAACATGTGTCTGATCAACCAACTGAAGCAGCTAGTCAACATCCAATGCGAACAAGGTTGAGAAATAACATTGTACAAGCTAAACAATTCACTGATGGAACTATCAGATATTCAGAAACCTCAAGAAAATTCGCAAGCGCTGTAACTATCACAACTCCGATCATAGAGACTGCTACTGAACCTCGAAACCTGCAGGAAGCCATGCAACATCCAAGATGGAGAGGAGCAATGAATGATGAGCTCTCAGCGCTAAAACGAAATGCCACTTGGGATCTAGTTCCACCCAAACCTGGAATAAATCTCATTGATAGTAAATGGGTGTATAAAGTGAAAAGAAAAGCAGATGGGTCAGTTGAAAGATTAAAAGCAAGATTAGTTGCCAAAGGATTCAAGCAAAGATTTGGTGTTGATTACACTGATACTTTTAGCCCTGTGATCAAACCGTCAACAATCAGGGTCATTCTTTCGCTAGCAGTAACCAAGGGCTGGAATATGAGACAAGTTGATATCCAAAATGCATTTTTGCATGGAATTCTGAAAGAGGAAGTGTACATGCGACAACCACCAGGATTTCAAGACTCAGCCAAACCAAAGAATTACATATGCAAGCTCAAGAAAGCCCTTTATGGCCTGAAACAAGCCCCAAAAGCTTGGCATTCAAGGTTGACTGGAAAACTTATTGAGTTAGGCTTCAAGGCTTCAGTAGCTGATTCATCTCTTTTTATTCTCAAAAACAGAGAGATAACTATCTATATGCTCATCTATGTTGATGATATAATTATTGTGAGCTCCTCTGATCAAGCAACCGAAAGGTTGATTCAGAAATTGAAAATAGATTTTGCAGTAAAAGATTTGGGTGATCTTGAGTATTTTCTGGGTATTGAAGTCAAGAAAACACGAGATGGTATCATACTGTCACAGAGACGATATGCTTTAGATTTGTTGAAAAGAGTAAACATGGAAAAATGCAAACCTATGTCTACACCAATGGGTTCTGCTGAAAAATTATTCAGAGAACAAGGAATACCCTTATCAGCTGAAGAACAATTCAAATACAGAAGTACAATGGGAGCACTACAATATTTGACAATGACTAGGCCTGATTTGGCATTTGCTGTCAATAAAGTGTGTCAATATCTTCATACACCTACTGATGCTCATTGGGGTGCTGTGAAGAGAATTCTTCGTTATGTTAAAGGCACACTAGCATTAGGAGTGAAAATTCAGAAATCAACCATGATGTTGTCGGGGTTTTCTGATGCTGATTGGGCTGGTTGTCCCGATGATCGACGTTCAACTAGCGGCTTTGCTGTATTTCTTGGAGCAAATCTAATCTCATGGAGTTCCAGAAAACAGGCTACAGTGTCAAGATCAAGCACCGAAGCAGAATACAAGGCCATTGCGAATCTTACTGCAGAAATGATTTGGATCAAGTCATTACTGAAGGAACTGGGCGTGTATCAATCAAAGGCTCCTCGCCTCTGGTGTGACAACCTCGGAGCTACATATTTAACTTCAAATCCAGTATTTCATGCTAGAACGAAACATATTGAAGTTGATTTTCATTTTGTTCGAGAACAAGTAGCACGTAAAGCAATGGAAGTTCGGTTCATTTCATCAAGTGATCAAGTAGCTGATATCCTGACAAAACCACTGTCTAAAACTCCTTTTACTACACATTGTAACAATCTCAACATGTACAAGACTTGTTGGGATTGAAGGGGACTGTTAGAATTGGTCAATCCATTAGAATAGCTTGAAGTTAGTCATGCCATAAGAATAGGCTTACTTCGTTAGTTTCCTATGAAATCGGATCTATTAGTTAATCTTTTGCCAATATAAATAGAATATGTCCTCAATAGTGTGAGGCACAGTTTTGCATAAACTTGATATATATATTGTCATATGATATGAAAATAATATGAAATATATTATGGTGTGAGATATGTGATAAATTGACATATTTATGATATGATACATTGTGATTGTAACAACCATAAATATTGAATGCGGAAGACTTCATTTAAATTCCATAAAACATATCCTTTATCTTAAAACACAGTCATGGACTTATGTGTTTCAAAAACATCTTTAAAACGACACAATAAAAAACTCGAAATAAAATAAATAAGCGTTTAAGTTATAAACATCATATTCTAGCCTAAGTCTAAGAAATAAATACCACTATCCAATGCATGTGTCATGGTGTCGAGTTGCGATGTCATCGTTAGCCGTACAGGAATGTCTTGCCTTAACTTGAAAAATGTAGTAGCACATGACTTGAGTATTTAAAGAAATACTCCGTAAGTGACCCCACTATTGGGGTTAAATGCAAGAACATGCGAATGCAATGACGAGACCTATCCTTTCAATCTATTTTTCTACGGTACTATCCTAACGGGTAATTTGGACGTGTACCATATACTCTACACACAGCCCATACGTGCGGGTATAGGCTCACCAGTCAGTTCGCACACCGTTGGGCCACCTTACTTGTCGGGCGAGCATACACTGGGACGCTCCCTAGGTCGGACACCCATTAGAACTAGTAACCGTCACGGCAACTGTAACGATCCTAAATTTCCACATATCTAAAGTCGTCACTAACGTCTCATACTCATCTCTAATGTAGAATATAACTCTAAGAAATGCTCATCTTTATTAGCGGAAAGATTTAAACCTTCAGAATACGTTAAAACATTAGAAAACACCGTCGGACTTGCATGTTTCAAACATCATACTGGAGTTTAAAATAAGATAAAAACAATTACAAGTTAAATAATTTAAATAAATGAAATGCAAGCACCCTATCCTAACAAAGTCTAGGAATTTTAAATATGCAACTATCCTATGCACGCGCCACAGTCTTTGATCACGATGCCACCGTCAACCGTACATGGGAGCCTTGCCTTTACCTGAACAAAAAAACAATATGGCACACGACCGAAGAAATACTCAATAAGTGACCCCACTATAGGGGTTATGCTAATGCAAACATATGCAATCATGAATTAGCGACCTATCTCTAATCATCTTAAGGGTGGCCTCCAGTCTCGGACAAATTGGATGTGTAGTACTTTCCTACACACGACTCACACGTGCGAGTGTGAATCCCTAGTGCGCTCGCACACCCCCTAGACCCTCTAGTCAAGCTAATCTATAGTGAGATCTGGAGGTCAGCGGAACCCATAGTGTTATGCGCCTCATGAACACCCTCATCTGTGTGCATTCGCACCTGTGCGCATTGGCGCTCATCATACGGTGTGCATCCGCACTCATCATCTCTAGGGGAAGTAGCCCTATACTTATGAACATACAATATGCATGAGGTCCCTCTATGTCCAATCATACATCTCTTCTGACACAATCCTCTAGTCTCATCTCTTAGTTACACTATGTAGCACATGCTCGTGAATATTTACATTAATATCAATTTCATACTCTTAGGGTTCTGTCCTATGTCGATCTAACGACATGATGCAATATGACAAACAACATCATAAGGCATGTTTAACATGGAAAACATCATCATGTTAATAACATCGTCATGCATACATCATACTCATCATAGAAGCCATTAAGTGCATCAAATATAACGTGTACATCATGCATCGAAACATAAATAACATACATTTAACATACATCACAACACAACGTCATACTCATACATCATCATAATTCAAACAATCTTTAGCCTATCCTATAGTAAGACCACTTACTTGGTTGGCCTTGGCTGAAGTACTCCCTAATTAGCTAAACGTAAGCTCCCGTTTCATGAGAGCTGCTTCCTACGTTGCCGAGGTTCGTTTCCTATCACACCGTTCACCACTTTTCGTTAGTATTTCACAATTAGTTTACCAATAATTCAAGAAATGTGAAATAAAACTCTAAAACAGCCTCGGATACCTTAATTGGGGTTGAAAACAGGTTCGGGAGGGTCGAAACAGTGGAAATCGGGCTGAAAACCGGTGAGCCGAGCCGAACAGCCGCTGGGAGCCGCCGTAGCGTCACCGGAGGGAGCTTGAGCCGTTTGCGCCAAGCCGAGCCGAGGGACCGCCTGCGCCGCCTGTGTGACACGTGGCAGCAGCAGGGCGAGCCGCGTCGCGTGGTAGCGTCTAGTCGAAGCGCGGGTCGCAGTCCGGTTCGAGTTGCGGGCTGTAGAAGGCTACTGGGCCAAGACTAATCGTTGGGCCTCGGCTTACTGGGTTGGGCCGCAAGTGTTTGGGTTGCAGGCCGATTCGATTGGACTGGGTCTGATCTCGGGTTGGTTCAACTGAACCGTAGCTTCTGGGCTGGTTTGAGGTTTGGGCCGCTGTAGTTGGGCTGGACCGAAGGCAGAGGCCGAAGGAATGAATCGGGCTGGCTCTCTCGGGTTTTGGGTTCGGATTGACCCGGATCCGTGGATCTCGTCTTCCTTACCCGACTTCGGCAATTTTCCGGCGATATTTTTCTCTCCTTCCCTCGGCGTTTCCGTTGCCGATTTCGGTCCTCTTTCTTCTTTTATTCTCTTTTTTTTTTGTCGTCCTTCTTTCTTTTATGGTAGTTTTGCGGCCTAAAAGTTGCTAAAACCACAGATCTAAGAACGTTTAGGAAACCCCAATTTTTGACCTCGGTTACCGACGACGGGGCTTAGGAAAAGGCACAAAAAGTACCTTGAGTTATTGTGCTTTCGTTAGGGATCCTTCTTGTGGTGGTAACTGATCGTTTGGTGTCGATTTTTGGGTGGTTTGGGGCTCGTTTGAGAAATTGGAAACTAGCCGAGTTAATCCGAAATCTCTTTCTCTCGTATTTTCTTTCCCTTTCTCTGTTTGCAGGTACTCTGATGGGTTCTGGGAGTCGTGGGCTGAAGGCAGAGCGAGGTGTGGTCGTCATTTGGCGTGGGGTCCTTGAAACTCTGCGGTCGCCGGGAAACTCGAGTTTTCCGGCGACTGAGTTTTTTTTCTTTTTCTTTTTTTTTTTTTAGTTTTTGTTTTGGTTTTCTCTGGTCGTTGAACCACAGTCATGTATCAACATCAAATATAACCCTGTCGATAGTAAAGTCGATTAAGTCGTTGTCCCAAAGATATCTTTAAATGAAACTTCGATTTCTTCATTTGAAATCCTAGTCCACCTAAGTGAGACTACAAGTTTGAACTCTATAAAATTATTTTTCTAATTTATATGGTTCAGGGTTAAAAGGGTTATATATAATGTTATTTTCTAACTAGACAAAAGTTAATATGACTTATTACCTATTTTATTTTTAAATTCGGTTCAACAAATCCTTACCGATAACTATTTTCATTCCGTAAATAGATTTTCAATTCGATAAACATTTTTAATTCTGTAAACAAATAATCCTGTAAATATTTTTAATTATGTACATTGGTATTTTTGGCCAATTTTAATCTATCAATTGTTTGTTATGATTTTACACCAACTAAAATTTTATTGATTCTAACCTTATTTCCTATAACTTAAAATGCTAATAAAAATTTAATTAATTGGATATGTGATTTATGGTAAAATATGAAGGAAGAATTGATCCTAAAAGCTAATAAAAATCTAATTAATTGGATATAAGATCAGATTATCCTAAAATATGAAGAAGACTTATCCTAAATTAATTTATTATAACAGAAAAAGAAAATGTGAGATAGGATTTTACGTAATAAATCGGCATCATATCTCATATCTGCTTCGGTTCAAAAGGTCATTCTACTCCTTCTCAAATCTGACATTTTTCTTTTATTGTTTGACAAACTACAATATGGTAGGGTTGAGAAAAGAGGATATGAGATGAGAGGCTAGCGGAGGGAGGTGGGTAAATTTTATTTTATTTTTAAATAATCATTTTTTAGTTATTTATTTATGAATTATTATTATTATTATTATTATTTTTACAATATATTTTTTATAATTATTTTTATTTGTTTATTTATTTTTATTATTATTTTTTTTGGTTATTACAAATGCATTATGTTATTCTTAAGTTTTTTTTTTTTTTTTTTTTTTTTTTTTTTTTTTTTTTTTTTTTTTTTTTTTTTTTTTT
>NW_019272027.1:5178088-5185794 GCF_002738345.1 Cucurbita maxima
GAGAAAGAAACTTCTTCTTCCCTCACTTGATGGAGAAGAGGAGGGGAAGAGAATGAGAATCCCAATGCAATTCAGTTCACTAATTCTGGAAGCCATTACCGTACAAAAATTATCTTACAAGTTTTTTTTTTTTTTTTTTTTTTTTTTTCTATATTTTATTATAGGCAAAATCTTTCTGTATATTGACTTTTGAATCCTCTATTATTTTTTCCTACCACCAGCTTTGACAATGCAGAGGCAGTCTCCATGGCTACCGCAAGCAGAGCCGATTGATTACTCTTCGGCTCTACCTTTTTGACCTCCAAATCACCCTTTGCCATACTCTATACATACAACTTCACATTTTCCAACACAATAGGTTTTTCCTTAGCCAACATAGTCTCTTTCATTTTCTTTCCAATCTTCCCTTCATCCTTCACAGAAACCTTAACCTAAACCTATCGACCTTCGGTAGAGATTTACCTTTAGAATCTGGGCGCCATACTGGCCTCTTCGTCAACCAAGTCGTCGCCTCCCTTCTCGCCAAAATTAGCTTCTTCGCCCACTATATCGACTTCAACTTTGTCTTTGTCCCTTACTCTAGGTTTTTTCCCCTTCTACTTCTTGGGTTAGAAATATTATCACTGGAGCCAAGGCAGCATTGTCGCTGAGCGACGATCCCTCTTCATGGGTTAGACATATTATCGCCGAAGCCAAGACAGCATTGCCGCTAAGCAGCGATCCCTCTTCATGGGTTAGACATATTCTCGCCGAAGCCAAGGCAGCATTGCCGCTAAGCAGCGATCCCTCTGCAGTTTTCGAATGGCCAAGAAAGTGTTTCTTTACGCATTCTCCTAACCAGGTTGTTGATATCTTCATGAAAAGTGTTTCTCGACCTCTTTTTGAATTTTTCAGATTCAAGCTTCAAGTACGTTCAAATCCGACGCTCAGCTTGCGGTGTTAAGGATATTTAATACTAAATTATAGTTTACCATATATATCATATTTGATATTTTATTAAAGACAAATATTTATTTACATACGTATCTTTCCATTTATTACTATTTTCATATCCTTGTAATTTATTTAATTAAATAGAGAACTTTCACACACTATTTCGGTGTGGTGGATTATGCAAACATTCTCAATATGATATGTATATGATGAAATGTTAGGTTAAAAGCATAGAACGTTATGTTATGTCTTTTAAATTGTGTGTATATAGCAGAATATGAATGACATGAAATCACGATAAATGACATGAAATGTTACCCCGTTAGAATTATGTATGATATGAGAATTGAAGAATGAGAAACGATATGATATTTTACAGAATGCTAGCGGGGTTGTATTAAATGATAATGAAAACGAAAAAATGTTGGGACCTCATGCATTATGTGTGCTCATGCATTGGGGGAAACCCCTATTCCATCACGAGGGCACGGACGCGTACATCTACTAGGCAAGTGAAGTATCATTATGTTTTACATAATGCTGTCATGACGGTTACTAATTCTAAAGGGTGTCTAGCAAAAGTAGAGCTACCAGAGAAGGCTCGCCCGACAAGAAAAGGGGCCCAACAGTGTGCAAACTGACTGGTGAGCTCATACTCGTACGTATGGGCTGTGTGTATAGTATATGGTACACATCCAAGCTACCCAATTAGAATAGTGTCGTAGGAAAAATAGACTGATATGATAGACCCCGTCATTGCATTCGCATGTTCTTGCATTTAACCCCAATAGTGAGGTCACTTACTGAGTATTTCTTAAAATACTCAAGCCACATGCTACCTCTATTTCAGGTTAAGGCAAGGCACTCCTGTACGGCTGACGACGACATCGCAACTCGAGACCGTGACACATGCATAGGATCATCGCATTTATTTTCTTAATCTTAAGCTAGAATAAGATATTTTTATTTTAAACGTTTATTTATTTTATTTAGTCTTTTGTTGTATCGTTTTAAACATGTTTTCAAAATACTTAAGTCCACGACTGTATTTTAAGCTGAAGGTTATATTATATGAAAGTTTAAATGAAGTATTTCCGTATTTATGTTTATGATATGTTTACCGTAGCGACCTTTAAGGTCAAAGTAGAAAATTTTGGGTCATTTAACTCATAAATTCCACTAAAGAAATGCATATACAAGTGTAGTTATGTACATACATTTGGGAAAGAGAGTTGAATTGATCAAACTTTTAATTCTAAATTATAACATCATCTACTTATAAAAAGATGACTCGTCCTCCTGATGCAAAATGTGTAATTTTATATCGATTATTAGTATAATATTAAATAGTATATGGTTGATATACGTGAGTTGATAATTCAAATAATGACTTAAATGTTCTATAACATATAAATGGCAACACTATTGATATGACCTATTTTGTAATTGTTACGAATGATTTGATCGAAATTATTCAAGTAGAGACATGTGAGTAGGAGAATTCTATTACAATGAGTTATAAGACCAAACGACAAAATATTTAATCTATATTTATAAATGGGTTAATTCATAATATTAATATTTTATTGGGCAATCATATGGAGATCGATCTTAATTATAACGCCCCGTTAGGTTATATATAATAATGATAATAATAATAATAATAATAAAAAATAGTAAAATAAAGAAGAAGAAAAAAATAACTTATCACTTCTTTAATTTCTCCCCCTTTCTCTCAAAAAAGAAAAAGAAAGAAAAGATTTTATGATATATACCAAAAGAGTCCATTAAAATTTGGGCGGGAAAGCAGATCAAATAAAAAAAAAAGAAATAGAGAGATTTCCCAATCAAATCGAAAAAAAAAATACAAATAAAGTGAGAGATTTAGAAACAACAAAACCAATAGAAAATCTTTTAGAGCGGTTCAAAATAACAAAGTCAACCGAAAATCTGGTAATTAAAGGGCTGAATAATGAAAAATATGAGAAATTATTATAATTTGTACCCATTCAATTGGTTAAGGCAAACTAAATAAGTAGTCTTACTATAATCTAGACTAAAAATTGTATGAATTATGATGATGTATGAACTGTGTCGTACGATGCCGTATGATAGTATGAGATATGATGATGCATGAGCTTTATCGTATGACATCATATTACTAGTATATGATGATGTACGAGTATATGATGATAATGTATGAGTTATGATGCTTGATGATGTGCATAGTATATATAATGAATGACGTATTTGATGCACTTTATGACAATATGATAAGTACAATGATTGCGTAACATTTAATTTAATATGATGATGTTTTCCATATTGAGCATGCTATAGGATGATGACTGTCATATTGCATCATGTCATTAGATCGACATAGGACACAACCCTAAGAGCATGAAAATGATATTAATATGAATATCCACGAGTCTGTGTTAAGTGATGTTCTGTAAGAGTTATATTTCCGCATTATAGATGAGCATGAGACGTTAGTAACGACTATGAGTATGTGAAAATTTAGGGTTGTTACATTAATCTTGAATAATTTATAAACTCACGCCGATGAAGGTTTGAAGCGTGAACAATGGGGGTAGGCGTTTGAAGCCTGAACAATGGGCTTACCTTCTTACTAGTTCGAAGAGTGACTTAGTGTATGGTTGGATCATATACAAATGGTTTATTATCAATTAAATATTAATTTGGAGGCCTAAATCATGGGGTCTTACACAACCACAACCATTAAAATAAAGAGAAACCCAATTATAAACGGAGGTTGTTTAAGTTTATTTAATACAATACATAATGACCCCAAAAATCATGAACTGAGTAATGCCTTAGAATGACCCTCTTTGGGAGCGTAGAACACCAATAGTCTCATTTATTTTTCTTTAATTTTATTTTCAATTCATTTTCTAATTTCTTAATTCATTTATTTACTTGCTTTCCTCTTTTCTTATCTTCTATTTTCTCCTAATATAAAAATTGGGTGTTATAAACTTGTTTAAAAGGAGAACCAGATCCTGTCATAGGATTCCTATCATATTTTTGTAATTATCCTATTAAAATAAATCCACAATATACCAGACTTAATTACCAAATATGAAATTTTTTAAAAATTGTTTTACAAACATACCATGGACTTATAAGTTAATAATAAAATCGTTTAAAACAATAAAAAATAATAACATGAATATTTAAATAAAACAATGAAAATATTAACCATTATTAGTATTTTGAACGGATTATATTGTAAAGGGGAGAATAGTGATTCAAACACCCTCTAAATCACTTAAATCATAGCTAAAATTAAGGGCGTACATGATCTGGGTTTGGTTGGGTCAAGACATTTTTTTGACCCAACCCAAAAGTTTGGGTTGGTTGGATTGGTTGGATTGGTTGGATTGATGGTACCCAACCCAACCCATTCCTCTATTTTCGGGTTGGGTTAAGTTGGGTTGTCATTTTTTTTTTTTAATTTCATTTATCCACAATTTATAATTATTAGCATATAATTTAGATAAAATATATTAAAAGTTTACCAACAAATACAAATTCATCTATAATTTTTCACCAAACAAATAAATTGTACAAAACAATAGCGAAAATTGTAACCTATGTTCTATCATAAAGGGAACTAAATAGCTATATTTTTTGAGAATTAGTTACAATAACAAAAATATAAAAATAGATAATGAAATTAAACAAAAATATAAAAATAGATCATGAAATTAAATAAGCAATACAAATGATTAGTTTGAAAGTAACTTATAAAAAAAAAAAATTAGAGAATCCTAAACTATTACCAGATATAAAAATATTGCAAATAGATAATAAATACATCAAAATTTAAAATCTGCTTTAAAATTATATATATATATATATATATATAATTTATGAACATTAATGCTATAAGCATTTGTTTCAAAATAACTTAAATATATGTACCAATCATAATCAATAAATCTATCCTCAACCATATTCTTAAATTAAATAATTGCTTGTATGTTAGTTTATTCTAGTATGTTTTGAAATAGTATAAAATATTAAACTATTTAAAAAATATATATATATATATATATATAAACTAAACAAACAAAAAAAAAAAAAAACAAAATAATATTAAAGAAACTAATAATATATATATATATATATATATATAATATATATATATATATATATATATAATATATATATATATATATATATATAATATATATATATATATATATATATAATATATATATATATATATATATATAATATATATATATATATATATATATAATATATATATATATATATATATATAATATATATATATATATATATATATAAACTAAACAAACAAAAAAAAAAAAAAACAAAATAATATTAAAGAAACTAATAATATATATATATATATATATATATATATTATATATATCAATATATATATATATCATAAACTAAATAAAGAATAAAATAACAAAATAATATAAAAGAAATTAAACAAAATAATTAAAAAAAAACATGTTTATATTATAAAAAAAATTAAAAATAATATAAAAGGAATTAAACAAAATTAATTAACATGTATATATGAGAACTCGGGTGTGCATCTCCTTAGACCGGCCAAACTATCACTCTTGTAAACTTATTAATACTAAAAAATTCTTAATATATTTGATATATTTTTTAGTTGGCTCGGGTCAACTTGAAGGTTTTATTCCATAAACTCGAAACCAAATCGATTCAATTCAGGTTTAGAAAAATGAACTCAACCCTACCCAAAACGCTAATTCAACCTAATCCAACCCTTATAGTTCGGGTTGGATTGGTCAAGTTGTCGGGTTGAATGTGTACCCCTAGCTAAAACTAACAAATTATAGTCAAAATGAGATCAAATAAAAAATATCTGACCTATTGACGTGGCGCTAAGTTGGAATCATGGATGAACCAAATCATGATACTTTATGTCGGAAGAGAAGATAAGTGAAGAAAAAACTGTCGAAACTAATCGGAAGAGGATTGAACTTTGAAAGAAAAAACAATGGAGTTTTTTAATTAGATAATATATCATTTTAATTTAAAAAAATGGTTTCTCACCTCATTATTATATTATATTATATTTTAAAATTTTATCCGTTACCTACTTTTTATTTTTTTTATTATAATATTATATTTATAATAAATTTTAAAATTTTGACTTACTTATGATTTGCATTATTATTTATTATTTATTATTTATAATAAATTTTCAAATTTGGAGGATATGGTTGATTTATTTCAAATCTATTGTTTTATATTTAAAATTATTGAAAATATAATTACGGACCGCAAATTTAAAATAACTTTCATCGAAAATTTTAAAGTAAGAATATTATTGAGATTGTAATGAAGAAATTATGATCGAGTTCTATTTAGTTTATTGGTATTAAGTTTCATATTTATAATTAGGGTGGTTCATTTCAACCGATTTTCTAGATTTTATTAGGTATTTAATAAATTTTTAAAATTTTAATTTAAACCTAATATTTCTTATAATATAAATATGTCTCTGATATAAATACGTATAAAGAATTATTTCTCCCTTTTAATGGATTTTTGGTCCTTTTTTAGTTTTGTGGAGTAAATTCTTAAAATACAACCATCAATTTCGGTATTTATTTTTATAATTATTATAATTTTTCTGAACGCCAAATAGAAATAACAGTAAAAAAACTTGGGATTGACGAGGTAAAATAGAGGAGTTGGACATTGACCTACCGTGATGGTCTTTTTCCAATGATGATTCCTGATTGGTTGGATTTGAGGAAAATTTTATGGGATGGAAAAATTGTTTGTCTAGATACATGTGCGCAAGGGTTGTGAATGGAGAAAATCTTCGAGAAGTGGGTTACATATTTTTTTAATAGATATAATGTGGGGTTGAGGGTCGTAAGTTAACTTTTACCATATTTATATCAGGATGATGAGTTCGATATGAGACTCATATGATATTTTAGCAGTCGGTTAATTTGAGGGGTGATTTCTCCATATGTTTATATTGTGTGTGGGGATAATTAGGGTATCTCCAACTTAGCCGTAAACTTGTTTAGATAAAGTATATAGCAGTTGAGAAGCACAAGGGTCCTCCCTCAAGATTTTGATGATGATAGTGATAGTGCAAGTGAATACTATTAGAGAATAGCCACTTATCTCTAGTAATAAATGGTCTTGATTAAGTGAATATGTATAAAAGTTACGAGGTATAACAAGGTCGTGCCTCATTTATATATAATATGCACCATTTGAAAATTGATTGACGAATAAAAATTAAATTTATTAAAAATATAATTGTTTGATTACCGACTTTTATTAAAAATCATCTCAAAGCCTCTTTTATATTTATTTATTTATTATTATTATTATTATTATTATTTCCCCATTACTCTCAAGTTAGGCCGGAAATATAATGTTATTTATTATTATAATGAGGCTAAATTAATAAAAATATTCAAAACTTTCAAATTTATTTTAAAAATATTTCTAAATTAAAAAAATACCTTAATTTTTTTTTTTAAATATCCGGATTAGTTTGGATAAAAATCATTAGTATTTTATTTAAAAAATACTTTTATTTTAAAAATTTTAAAATGTTACTTTAGATTATTTCTAAATTTTTTAATATTATTTTAAAAAGTCCATAAGTATTTTTGAAGCCAATAATTTTTATTTTTTTTAAATGTAAAAGTGTTTTTGAAGTTTTTTTTTTTTTTTTTTTTTTTTTTTTTTTTTTTTTTTTTTTTTTT
>NW_019272027.1:5185927-5256301 GCF_002738345.1 Cucurbita maxima
TTTTTTTTTTTTTTTTTTTTTTTTTTTTTTTTTTTTTTTTTTTAATAGAGATGAAATGTATTAATGAAACTTATATTTAGATATATTTTTAAAATAAACTATTCATAGTTTCCATCCCGATAATAATATTTTTAAAGGTATTATTAAGATTTTTTTTTTTAAAACAAAAAAATTAATATATTATTTAAAACTTTATAAATTTAGTGTTATTTTCTTGGATTGTAACACTTTTTTTAGTTTAATAATAAATCAATACAGAATATGAATGAAAGTAAAAATAGTTTCGACTTAATTGGTTAAAATTATATTCTATTGACTAAAATATTTTCTTATAATTTAATTAATTAATATTATTTTCGTCGAATTAATAATTATATTTTTAATCAATATGTAAAATGGAAAATAGAAAAACAAACTAAAATTTGGTCCCAAACTAAAATGGAAAATAAGACCAACGCTCTAACCAACTAAGCTACAAAACCTATACATTTAATAACATTAAGAATCATTAATAGAATTTTCTTTATATCACAGGTCAAGCTGAAAAAGCCTACTATTATTAGTAAGCTAGCGCGCCCCCCTTCCCTTCTTTATCAAAGTCGACGTTTCTCGCTTGTTACCTCTGAAATGACCTGAAAAATAGACCGAGGCAAATCAGTTTACTATTCAATGACCTCAAAAATAGGGTGAAATGAAAGAGAAGTTCAATCTGGTTTGTGAAGTAGTTGTTCAGTCTCATTCTTGTTGAGTCGGAGAGTCCAAGAGTGAAAGCAAGCAAGAAAGAAGCCGGCCGAGGGGCGAAGCTAGCCGAGGGGAAGGGGCAGGAGCAGGAGCGGAGCTGGGAGACCGAGTTCAACACCCACCCATTTCTATTCCATTTACCGAGGAAGTAATAGTACAGGAAGAAGTTTACTGTGAAAGAAGAAATAGGGGAAGGAGTGAAAGCAAGCAAGCAGTTCAAGAAGTCGGCCGAGGGGAAGGAGAGAAGCCAGCCAGCCAAGCCAACCTATTTCCTTCCCTTGCTTGTGAAAGAGGGAAAGAAGGTTAATCAGTAATAGTCCTGTTCTGTCCTATTTCCTTCCCTTGCTTGTGAAAGAGGGAAAGAAGGTTAATCAGTAATAGTCCTGTTCTGTCGAATGAATAATAAGTAAGGAGTATTGATCTTTTACAGTGAATAAATAGGGGAAGGTTTAGTAGTACAGATCATATCGGTTCGGAATGAGTACCTATCCCTTATAGGAATCGAACCTGTGTCTTTGACATGAAAAAACGATGTCCTAACCATTGGACGAAAGGGACCAAAAAGCCATTCTTCATATACCTAAGCTTCGAGAATAGAAGTGGTTCGTATTCTTTCTATACATACATATGCAATTCGACGATTTCATTTGTGTTTATGTTGGCGATTTCGTATGTGAATTCGGCGGGTCGTCCCGCCCTTCCTACGGGTTCCCCCACCGACCCAGTGACACACCAACCACGCCCCTTCCCTTTCTCCGATCATCAAGCCCACTTCTCCCTTTCTTTGTCTTTCATCCTCCCTGCTAAGGAGTTCACTATGAACAGAAGGAAAGATCTCTGCCTTGTTAAATAGAAAAAAGGATGCTATAGCTTACAACTAACCGCTTATGAAATCCTGAACGAAGGAATTGACTAAAGATATGGCTTACAGGTCGACTTTAGATCACGGAGGAGAAGATTCTATAGTCTCCCGGACTAGGGCAAAAGAAGAGATTAGGAGGCTGGGAAAGGACAGGTGAATAGAATCATTGGGACAAAGCAGTTCAGACTATTGGCATTTCATCCCAGGGTATTGGAATTGAGAATGAAGAAAGAGGGAATTGTTAGTTCAGACTTCAGTCTGCCTTCTCTTTCTGAGGCTTGAGGAGCCTACTGATCTATTAGCTAATAATGTAGTTGATTCTAAGGCATTAGTCAAACTGGCAGGCCACCACTAGAATTCCATTCCATTTGATCTTAGCGGCTCTTCTCATTCGTCAAAGGCCTTTTGGGAAGCGATTAACAGGGCGTGGGGCCTTGATAAGTAAATACTGATACGATAGACCTTCAGGCATACTGACTAACTTACTAGAAGTATCTCAATCCAATGGACAATCCAATCCTGCTGACGTCTAAATCAAAATAGAAGTATTCATCTCAGGCTTTCCTACTAATTTAGCTTCCTGAAATTGTAAGAGAATGGATTCCAACGGGAGTGGGATGATTATAGAAGGGCGTAGGCTGTTCCTACAATGCAGATTTCAGAGCTTTTGGAATAGAAGCCTAGGCGCATCAGGAATGAAATCCAATACTTCTTTCACTCAATCCTCGACTTATTCCCGGAGAATTAGAGCTTGAAGAGCCTAAATATCTATTGATAATGGATAATCTGACCTTACCTTCTTTCTTAACTAAATAGAATGAATTACATCACGCTTTATCCTAACTAGAAAGTCTGTCACTTCAACTTCACCTACGAATCAAACTGTCTTAACTTTCTTACTGCGTCTTTGCTAGCTTGATAGATGCTTTAAGGTCGGTGTAAAGAGTGTTAATAGAATCAATTGGTCATGTCAACAAAGTCAACTACTTACCTTTCTCCTGCAGTTTCACTATTTCTTCCTTCCTCCCGAAGATGAAATGGGACTAAGAAGTGATTCCAAGGGTTTCGGATGTGAGGAAGCTGTCAGAGCCTAAGGAGATGTTAGCAAAAGAGAATCTGACTCTTACTACTTCAACTTTACTCAAAATTCTCTTAAGCCGAAGTGTAAAACCGGAAAAATAGAACTATTTATCTGAAACTGATCTTCCAACCGAATTCCTTCTCTTTTTAGATGCATTAAGGGCACTGTTGTTTTTCAGCGAATTTCGGTGAGAGGAAATTGGTTGTTGGAAGAAAATGCGTAACAAAAAGGAGAGAGAAAATTAACTGAATTCTGACTGGGTTCAGATTGATTTATTTTCTGAACAAATCTCCTATTTAAAATAAAAATCATTCTAAAAATGGCTGGAGAGTGGCCAACTAAATCTGTGCCACTCCCTACAAAATTTCAGTCTAAAATTCTGGTGATCCATTCGACGTGTTTTGTCAAATGGTCAAACTGGCGATTTTCTGAAATCGTGTGAATAAGAAAAAACGATAAAACTCAGGTTTTATCTAACAATCTTCTCCTAAAACCTGTAGTATATCTACCTTACTATTTGAACTCCGATCTTTGAGCGTAGTTCTTCAAATTTCACCCGCGCCAGGGACTTGGTGAAGATGTCTCCAAGTTGTTCCTCTGTTCGGATGTAATCAATTTTGATGAGCCCTTGATCTGCACATTCTCGAATGTAGTGGAATCTGATTTCTATGTGCTTGCTTCGTTCATGAAAAACTGAATTTTTGATCAGGGAGATCGTATCTTTGTTGTCTACGTATAGTATTGGTGGATCACTTTCTCTCCCGATGAGTTCTTTCATTAGTCGCGCAAGCCAGATCCCTTGTGTTGCTGCCATCGAAGCGGCGATGTATTCTGCTTCACAGGAAGACAAAGCAACTACCTTCTGCTTTGTTGATTGCCAGCAGATTGCGCCGCCTGAGAGAAAGTAGATCATTCCGCTAGTGCTCTTACGATCATCAACGTCACCGGCCATGTCACTATCACTGTAGCCAACTAGCTTGAGTTTCTCCTTTCCGCTCCCTGCGCAGTATCTTACACCCCAGCCTCTGGTTCCGGCTACATAGCGCAGGATGCGCTTGACAGCCACTAAATGCTCCTCCCTAGGTGCTTCCATAAACCGGCTCACATATACAACATAATAAGCAAGATCAGGACGAGAGTTTACCAGATAGCGCAGACTCCCGACAATGCTGCGGTAATTGGTGGAGTCGACTGTCGTCGTAGTGCCAGCCTTCTTTAGTTGGAGTCGGGCCTCCATTGGCGTCCCTGTAGGATTACTGTCCACAAGTCCAGTTGTGTCCAGCAGCTTCTTTGCGTATGCACTTTGGCAGATGGAGATGCCGATAGAATTCTGTTGCACTTCGATGCCGAGATAGTAGCTGAGCACGCCGAGATCACTCATCTCGAAGTTTTTTGACATCTCCTTCTTGAACCTTCCGAGGACTTCCATGTCACCTCCAGTGATTATGAGGTCGTCGACGTACACTCCCACGATTAGTCGCTTCTTTTCATGGCCGTGCGTGTACATGCCATGCTCAGAGGCGCAACGTTTGAATTTCAGTGACAGTAAGGTACTGTCGAGCTTCGCGTTCCAGGCTCGTGGAGCTTGTCGAAGCCCGTAGAGTGCCTTGTGCAGGCGCAATACTTTATTGGGGTTGTTGTTATCCAGGAAGCCAGGTGGTTGTCGGACATAAACAGTCTTCTTCAGCTCTCCGTTAAGGAAAGCAGACTTTACGTCCATATGGTGAACCTCCCAAGAGTAATGTGCTGCAATTGCAAGTAAGAAACGAACGGATTCTAACCTTGCCACTGGCGCAAATACCTTTTCGAAGTCCACTCCTTGCTTCTGGACGTAGCCCTTCGCCACCAGACGGGCCTTGTGCTTCACAACTTCTCCTTTTTCGTTGCGCTTCAGTTTGAAGACCCATTTGAGCCCTATGGCTTGGTGTCCGGCGGCATATCCTCCAGACTCCACGTCTGATTTTCGGTGATGGATGTCATCTCCTCCTGCATTGCCTTCAGCCAGCACGGGTTCTTTTCTGCTTCGACGAAGGTGTTCGGTTCATCTGCACTGATGTTATGTAGTTCGGCCACTTCTTTGAGCTCGCGCACTGCCAATCCAGGTGGTTCACCTCCTCCTACTAGATCGTCCATCCTCCGGTACCTGGCCTCCAGATCAGTATCGTGATCGGCATCCAGCGTCGAATCCGCAGTCCGTGGTGTTGCGAATTCCACTGGTTCAGGGGTTGCACCTGCTGGCGGCGATGACGGCTGCTGATGCTGGGCTCCTCCTTCTTCCGGCTCGGTGACGAGGTACTTCACCGTAAATTGATTTGGATTATGGTCTGCCTCGATCACGTCATTCCACTGCCAGAAGGTGTTTTCGTCGAAGACGACGTCGCGAGACACGTGAGCTCGCCCCCCTACAGGATCATATAGTCTGTACGCCTTGCTCCCGGGTTCATAGCCGATAAAAACGACCTTCAGCCCCCTAGGATCGAGCTTGGCGAGGTGGGGACGTGTTACCTTCATGTATGCGACGCAGCCGAACACGCGAAAATGATGTACTGCTGTGTTTTTGTTGTACCAGGCCTCATATGGTGTCTTCCCGTCAAGGCTTCGGGTTGGTGACCGATTGAGGAGATAGACGGCCGTCATTACTGCCTCTCCCCAGAATCTCCCAGGCATCCCAGCCGTCACCAACAATGACCTTGCTGTCCCGACGATGGTCTGATTCTGGCGCTCCACCACTCCGTTCTGTTGGGGGGAGTAGGGCGCCGTTAGGTGCCGTTGTATGCCGATTTCGTCACAGTACTTACCGAAACTTGTCGAGGTGAATTCTCTACCTCGGTCTGTGCGCAGCACTCGCATCTTCTTCTCACATTCGGCCTCCGCTCGCGCTTTAATGCACTTAACCGCCTCTGTCGCCTCACTTTTCGCTTGCAGCAGGGTCAGCCACATGAAGCGGCTTTTGTCATCGACTAACAGGAGGAAGAGACTCTTACCGCCTGGGGTCGCTGGCTTGATGGGCCCGCAGATATCGCCGTGTACAAGCTCCAATGGCTCATCGGCTCGATAGGACGTTCGAGACGGAAAGGGTGTGCGCCTCTGTTTGCCGATGAGGCACCCGTCGCACAGCTTGTTCATGCCTTTGATTGCTGGCAAACCGTGCACTAACTCCTCCTTCTGTAGTTTTTCTAGAGCAGGAAAGTTTAAATGCCCGTACCTTGCGTGCCACCTCCAAGATACCTCTTCGGTCTTGGCCGAGAGACTGACAGGTTGCTCTATCTCTAACTCCAGGATGTAAAGACGGTTTGTCGTGCGCCTTGCCTGTGTGAGCAGCCGTCGTTGATTATCGCAAATTTTGAGTAGTCCGCGCTCGATGGAGATGAAGCAGCCTGTCTCATCGAGTTGACCCAGGCTCACAAGGTTAGCCTTGAGCCTCGGGATGAAGTAGACGTCGGTCAGCTTGCGATGCTCGCCTCCCTTGCTGGCGAACAGGATGGTGCCGCGTCCTTCGATCTCGACGACGGATCCGTCGCCGAATTTCACCGTCCCGCGGATCCCCGAGTCAAGTTTGGAGAATGCAGATCTAGCCCGGGTCATATGGTTTGTTGCCCCTGTGTCTAGGATCCATCGCCGGTCCTTGTGTTGCTCGTCCCTCTCGCTGATCTGAGCGAACACTCGCTCCTCTTCCAGTTGAATTGGCTCCCTAGCTGGTGCCACCTTTGCTACGCCCAGCTGGAGCTCTTTCTCGAGTTCAACATCGTTGTTGATTACCTCCATTTCCATGGATTTGGAATCAACAATGGGGACACATGCACTTACCATGAAGAGAGCTGGCTCGTCCTCCTTGGATTGAGCCACATGGGCCTTTTCGGCCTTCTCCTTGTTCCTAAGCTTGCTCCAGCAATTCCTGCTTAGGTGTCCTCTCTTCCCATAGTTCGAGCAGATCGGCCTGCCATTGGTCGACTCCTTCTTTTGATTCCCATCTTTCCCGCGCATGCGCCCGTGGGAGATCCATGGCTTCTTACCGTCTTTGCGGCTGGAGGAGGACCCATTGCTCTCGCCGGTGTTGTCACGGAGCTTTAGGCGTGCAAGCCATTCCTCCTTAGTGAGGAGTAGACGACCCCCCTTGTCGACAGCTGAAATGGTATTTTTCTTCCGCTGCTCGACGTTACGCAGTCTTCCGGTCACCTCTTCTACCGTTAGGTCGTTCGCAGTCTTCTGGTCACCTCTTCTACCATTAGGTCGTTCACGTCAAGCAATGTCTCGATTGAAATCGCAACTTGCTCGAGGTGATCAGGGACAACCTGCAGCATCTTCTTCACGATTTCTGTCTCGCTGATGCTGGCTGCCACCGAGTGTGGTGATGTTGTTGGCGAGCCCCGTGATCCGCATTGAAAAATCATCGACGAATTCACCGTCCTTAAAGTGGATCTCCGAGAGCTCCTTCCGCAACTGCTCGATGTTGGATTCCCGCACTCGCTGTACACTAACCCGACAGGATTTGATTCCCTCCCAGGCCGATTGCGCGGTGCGCTTGGTGGAGAGAGATGCCAGCATCTCTGGGGGCACAGATCGTAATATGGCGGCAAACGCCAACCGATCCTCACGGTACTCAATCGTTTCTCCTTCCTCTGGCTCGACAGCATGCCATAACCCTTGCGCCTGTAGGTTGACGTGCATCAACAAGATCCATTCGTTATAATTATACTTTGTCAATATTGGATACTGAACGACGACAGTCGTTGTCCTCCTGATCACTCGCTCAACGATAACTTGACGCCTGTCATCACGGCGTCGGCCTCTTCGTGGCGGCGGTGATGGAGATGTCGGCACACGGCGACGGCGTGGAGGAGTGGCTCCTCTGCAATGATATACACCAATCTTCAACTTGGCTCTGATACCACTTGTTGTTTTTCACAGAATTTCGGTGAGAGAAAATTGGTTGTTGGAAGAAAATGCGTAACAAAAAGGAGAGAGAAAATTAACTGAATTCTGACTGAGTTCAGATTGATTTATTTTCTGAACAAATCTCCTATTTAAAATAAAAATCCTTCTGAATGGCCAACTAAATTTGTGCCACTCCCTACAAAATTTGAGTCTAAAATTCTGGTGATCCATTCGACGTGTTTTGTCAAATGGTCAAACTGGCGATTTTCTGAAATCGTGTCAATAAGAAAAAATGGTAAAACTCAGGTTTTATCTAACAGACGCATAAAAAGATAGAAGATCAGGCTTTTTGGGCCCAGTATTAGAATATCAAGACTTGCTAACGGTCTTCCAGTATCAGAGAAAGAAAAAGAATCTTACTGGTTGTCCTTGCTTTTTGAAGTGAGTACCCGGGGTTGGAATCTGATTATCTTTTCCAAGAAATTCCTGATAAGGAAAGACTAACGCATCTCTTGCTTGAGGCTAACCACTAAGACAATCTTTCGCTGGAAGCGAACCGTTAGCTAGCTTAAGTCAGAGCTAATAGAAAGAAAGACGAATCTCCGAATCTGGCTAAATTAGGAATTGAATTTAGTCTTAGAAAGTGATCTGAAGCAGGAGTTGATTTCACAAACGCGTCAAGACTGATTGCTTTGTAGCTGGTCTCTCGGTTGTTGCATACAACGCAGCCTGAGGAGAATCAAGCATACTAAACGAAAACGTCGTCTTGCCCTCTAAGCCCTCTGCTCTACCAACTAAGCTATCCCGGCCATTTTTGACACATTAGACTTATTTTCATACCAGATTTGAACCGGTAATACGAGGATTTTCAGTCTCCTACTCTACTAACTGATAACTGAGCGATACCGGCCATTTCCATTCCTACACATTATCCTTATTATCAATAGCATATTTGAACCGGTAATACGAGGATTTTCAGTCCCCTACTCTACTAACTGATAACTGAGCGATACCGACCATTTCCTTTCCTACACATTATCCTTATTGTCAATAGCATATTTGAACCGGTAATACGAGGTGTGGTTCAGGACATCTCTCTTTCAAGGAGGCAGCGGGGATTCGACTTCCCCTGGGGGTAGGGTACTACGAAAGGAAGTTGATCATGGATTATCAATAAGCTTGGAATTGATTCTTCCCGGGTCGATGCCCGAGCGGTTAATGGGGACGGACTGTAAATTCGTTGGCAATATGTCTACGCTGGTTCAAATCCAGCTCGGCCCAATAATTCGCGGATCCACCATAAAATGATATAACCCATTTGTCCTTCGACAGAAATGCTTGATATGAAAGAATAAAAAAAACTCTTTTTTTATTGATTGACAGATTGATTATCAATCAATTTGACAATAACGAAAAAATGACTATTAATCCATGCTCCTCTCACTAAAGTACATGTCTCCGCGCATATCAATCTATTACTCGCGTCTCTGTCTGGTAAAATATGACAATTCGAATCAAAAATCTACATAGAAAGGTTTGAAGGAAATTAAATCAACAACATATGTTGTACACTTTATTTCCCCGGGATTGTAGTTCAATTGGTCAGAGCACCGCCCTGTCAAGGCGGAAGCTGCGGGTTCGAGCCTCGTCAGTCCCGATGGATCTACTCTACTAACTGAGCTATACCGACCATTTCCTTTCCGACACATTAGACGTATTTTCAATAGCGGATTTGAACCGGTAACAGGAAGATTTTGAGTCCTCTTCTTTACTAACTGAGCTATATCGGCCATTTCCTTTCCGACACATTAGACGTATTTATTTTCAATAGCGGATTTGAACCGGTAATAGGAAGATTTTGAGTCATCTGCTCTACTAACTGAGCTATACCGACCATTTCCTTTCCGACACATTAGACGTATTTATTTTCATAGTAAACCTGTGAGACGAAGATTTTGAGTCCCCTGCTCTACCAACTGAACGATACCGGCCATTTTCTACACATTATCCTTATTGTCAATAGCAGATTTGAACCGGTGACACGAAGATTTTCAGTCCCCTGCTCTACCAACTGAGCGATACCGGCCATTTCCTACACATTAGACTTTTTTATTTTAATAGATGCCTTTGGCTTATGTCAAGTGCAAATAAGAAAAAAGGTATTCCAAAGTCTTCTTTTTTAAGATCCACGAAATTTCATTTCAGGGCTTGGATAAGACTTTGGAAGTTTCAGTACAGTAGACAGTATTCAGTATTGTTAATCATTCAAATTTCACAACGGGGATTCCTTGCGCAAGGATGTTCGTTTGTACGTGTATCATAGATAATATACATCACAAGTCTTGTGATAAGAAATCCAATTTCCGCTCAAATAGGCTTGTGAAAGAGTCGAATGAAGGAGAAACATAACGAATTGTGAATTGCTACTGAAAGGATAACTAATTAAAGAGGCCAACGGGCCTTTTTAGGGTTTTGGGGATAGAGGGACTTGAACCCTCACGATTTTTAAAGTCGACGGATTTTCCTCTTACTATAAATTTCATTTTTGTCGGAATTTCATTTTTGTCGGTATTGACATGTAGAATGGGACTCTATCTTTATTCTATTCGCATCTGATTAATCAGTTCTTCAAAAGATCTATCAGACTCTGTATGATGGAGTAAATGATTTGATCATCGATTTATAACAATTCGTTCATTTTTATATATTATTTTTTATATATAAATATAAAAAATAGAGATTCGAGTTGTCATTAATCAATATAGTATTTCAGTACGTAATACGTTTATCTTTCATCTTTTCTGGAGTTTGGAAGGATTCATTCCTTTACTAATGCAACATAGTCAACTCCATTTGTTAGAATAGCTTACATTGAGTCTCTGCACCTACCCTTTTTTTGTTTTCGGAAAAAGGATTTGGCTCAAAGTCCGTAGCGTCTACCGATTTCGCCATATCCCCCTCTTTTAAGATTAGTATCTCATTATGTTATGATGTCCTTCCCCTTTTTCTTTCATTTGTATTATGCTGGAACCACTGAAGTCATTAGAATACCGATTCCTCTATTGAAAAGTGTTTCCTCCTATTTTCTTTCTTGTCTATCTTGAAGTCATTAGAATACCGATTCCTCTATTGAAAAGTGTTTCCTCCTATTTTCTTTCTTGCCTATCTTCTTTCATCTCTATCGGAGACCCGTATTCGTATTTGGTCCGATCCAAAATGATTCTATCATTTCTGTATCTGCAATTCAATATAGATAGATATATAGACATATCTATTTGCCCCTCTTTCTATTATTTTTATAGTGCAATTTAGAATACTTAAACGGTCGATTCCTTTTTTCGTCTTAGCTTCCACCTTTCAGAATGAAAACAGAGAAATGCTTAAAAAGAGTAGCCGCTAGCCTATGCTATTTTCTTCATAGAGTCAATTGCCCGTAGTGTTTGATTTATTCTTTCGCATGGCCTATACTTGAGTCGGAAATGGGATGTCGCGTATCCGCTGCAGATAAGTTGTTAAAGCGCTTAATCAAATTTATAGGCATAGGCCAGTCGGACTTACAAAAGAGGTGGGTGTTATGCCAAAATCGTTTAAAAGATTTGCTAGCGCTTATTTCTTGTACTGAATCGATGACCTATGTTATGTATTAAGTAACGAAAATTCTTTGGATTTCAAGAAAAAAAGAAACAACTTTGCTAACAATTGTTTGTTTGGTCAGAAGTTTCCTCCGAATATTCGGGTCTTGGATTAATGATCAATTTTTTTTTTCTTTTTCTTTGTGGAATATGAATAGAGAAAAGAGGATAGACTCATTACATTCAAAAAGATATATGGGAATTTCAGAGAAATAATTGACAATCTAATTGAGCGTGAGAGTCAAATGAATCGAAAGATGAATATTTGGTTTGGGAAGGGATCGTCAAAGTTTTGAAATGAATGGAAAGACTAGCGGGCCCCAGCGGGAGGCTCGCAGGGCTATTAGCTCAGTGGTAGAGCGCGCCCCTGAACTCTCCCTTCTTTCCTGAGTTTATTTACTGTTCAAGAGTGAAGCTATATTGTCAAATAAGAAGGACTCCCCTAAAGCGTATAATGAACCAAAGAAGCCTTGCAATCTAAGAGCTTTCCATGGGGATTGAGTGTTGCAAACCCCCTAGGAAGATTCCCATGCAGTCTGAGGGGCTGAATACTAGATCGAAAGGCTTCCTTTTATATCAAACTCATTGTACCAGCTTTCAAAGGCTATAAGGTAGAAATGGTTTCAATGGCACCCCTCCATTGCCCTTTCATGGGAAAGTATTCCCACCTGCTAACTAGGAGGATTCCTCCCCTTTCCTTTCATGGAGACTTTCTTTTTCCGGACCCGGACCATCATTGTTTGAAAGAGTTATCTACTTCCTTCTCTGAAGAATCAACATAGCAAAATCATTCCACTGAGGGGGCTTGAGGTAGTCTTATAAAATGAGGGTACCACTTTCTATTTAATAATTTAAATGTGAATAGAGAAAGAACCATACATATTCTTGGAAGATCAGACAGAGCCTCGAGCCTGAAAAGAAAGGGGTTACACAAAATTGTTCTCTGATATGCTTTCTAGGAACTCTCAGTCTGAGAACAACCCTTTTTTTCTTTGGTGAGTAAAGGCAAGCGGAACAAGACTTTGTTGAAGCACCATACTAACATACTCTCCCTTGGGTGTGCATGCTACCCGCATAGCTGAAGATTAGGTCTGGTACGAGAGACAAAAAGCATGTAGAAGTTGCCTGACTCACTTAGGGCAGTGTAATTGCCGGAATCGTCTCAAAACACCCATTATTAGAAGTGGACATCTCTTGTATCTTCACGAAGGGGGATTGGAAACTAAGCTCTCCAAAGAAAGAGGCCCTGTACGAGAAAGAGTTAGAAACCGAAATGGGCCAACCACATCCTCCACGTAAGACTGAAAGAGTGAAGTCAAGCTATATATATATATATCTTACCCTTTTTACCTATTGTAATCCAAACGTACATGGTTTACATCATCCCTGGTTTTCCAATTCTAGTAGTCCTCTCTTTATTCGTAACATAACCCCATGGATTTTGAAGCACTCCACCACGAATAAGACCTAATCTTTTTTCTGACTTGCCTTTTCGATCATGATGTGAAAGTGAAACTCGCCCTGTGGTC
The DNA here is from genome assembly GCF_002738345.1 of Cucurbita maxima. Classification (NCBI taxonomy): domain Eukaryota; kingdom Viridiplantae; phylum Streptophyta; class Magnoliopsida; order Cucurbitales; family Cucurbitaceae; genus Cucurbita; species Cucurbita maxima. The sequence goes on from NW_019272027.1 coordinate 5,198,648, forward strand.
TTTATTTTCTAAGGAACTCTCTCAATCACAACTCAAGCAGTGAACAGAATTCCAGGCCTCATCATCATCCTTTATATGTGAAGAGATGTTATAGAACTTTTTGAAGCTAGAAGTCGTACATTGTTTACCCGAGAATAAGTTCATTCCATTTCTAGAGAAATGTAGCCTTGACCTAAGGCAGAATGATATGAGTGAGTTAAGGAACTTCTTTAAAATTGACTATTGCTATTGGTAACAAACAGTCTTTAGGCCCTGACTCCGCTTATCTCTCTAGATGCTGCATTACCGGTCTTAGGACTTTTTTGACAAAAGCGGGTAATTGGTAAAAGAAGAAGATGTTCTATTTTCACGAATCCAACTGACATAGTGGCAAGATCATGACTATTTAAGCTAATGAGATTATTAGCTCAAACACTATTCTATTCATAGTTGTTTACGGCTAATTGTCCCGCCCTTCCTACGGGTTCCCCCACCGACCCAGTGACACACCAACCACGCCCCTTCCCTTTCTCCGATCAGCAAGCCCACTTCTCCCTTTCTTTGTCTTTCATCCTCTGTGCTGTTCATCCTATACAAATAGTTAAGTGAGGTCCCGTTCTTTCTAATTCAAAAAATAAAAGAGGGGTCGTTTGAAGTGGCGAAGGCATATGCTAAAGTTAGAAAGAAAGATAGTTAAGGTTACTCAGATCAGCTGGTTAAGGAAAGAAAGCTCAGGTTATGAAATCGCTTAGTCGTTAATTAATTAATTAATAATAGGTAGGTAGTGAGGCATCGGTACGAAGTTGCGTCAGTTGTAGACATAGACTAGGCTAAGGGACAGACTGAATCTCTTCTTCTATTCTCTTTCTTGACTTACACCTTACACTTCCGCTGAGTCTAACGAGGCTCTTGTGCAGAGCCTTCCACTGAGGACCGAGACTAGGCAAAGGTAGAACACCAAACTTTGCTGACTTTCTCATAAACCTTGATTTCGCCCAGATTGGGTGAGGATTGATAATGCGAGACTGGAAAGAAGAGGGAATCGGAGAATATGCAAGACTGGAAAGAAGAGGGAATCAATCGGAAAGGGGCTAAGCTGTGAGACTGAGTTCAATCAAAGACCTATTCTATTCTATTTAATGAGTCAAAGAGTGAACAGAGTGAAAGAAGGAGAAGATCAAAGAAAGAATGAATAGTGCCCCATTGCAGTCGGAACCTTTACTTGTCCTACATTAACTTAAATTCAATCATGTAGTGGCCATAGAACTACTGAACACCTAGTAGGATGCACTTAGAGAAGCATTCCTAAGAGATTTATAGAGAATTTCGAATACGCCTTAGGTCTACTAATAATACTAGTCGTCGCCGGGGAGCTCTTGGTGAGGAGACCTTAAGAGAAGTTTCAAAAACAAACGGGAGGGGAGGATCGATCCATTCAGTAGAATTCTGAAGAAAGACTGTTGGTAGCTGGTGGAGACATTTCTTTGGCCCCCTTCAAAAAAAGGAAATGCGGGCTGGGAGAAGCTCGACAGAGAATTCGAGAATAGGGTAGGGTCCTGCCCTTAAGATGAAGATCAGATTCAAGTTCCAAACCTTTATGCATGCACCCCGTACAAGTGCTGTGTACAAGTTCCAGCCAGGATAATTGGGAAAGATCAAACCAATTTGAACCGCTCACATCACAGTAGTAGTAGCGTTAAGGCCGTAAGTCGGGGGGCGGCCATAACATAAGGCTATTACTTTCACATCTCTCTCCATCTTTAGATATCTAGAGAGAGATAAAGATCCGCTGTGGATCATCCCGACTATGCCTTACATGTGCTTTAGAGGCCGCACTCCATCTTTCTTCCCAACGAGCCCATTTTTCTTTTGATTTGGAAGACGGGCTTTGCGTTCGAAAGGCATGGTTTTCAGTATTTCTCTAGATAGGGCCCCACTAGGCTGGCTAGCTATTGAGCGGTTCTTTCGGGCGAGAAGCAGGCATCTCCCGCAACGCAAGCTGCATTGTTTTCCATTATCCGAGAAGCAAAAGATTCGAGAGTCCAGGTTGAAAAATGCATGCATAAATAGTGGTCTAATGACAAGGGCCGAGGAAGCTCGGAACGGAGCCGTATGATGCGGAAGTCTCACGTACAGTTCCCTGAGAAGGGAGTGGCTGCCTACTGGAGTTTCGACCAACAACCATCGGTCAATTCTGCTTTGGGGCCACCCCTGACTCTACCATTATTATAGGGGTATGGGATTCGAGACAAAGTAAGATCAAGGCAGCATATAAGTTTTTCCTTTATACTTTACTGGGATCCGTTTTTATGCTATTAGCTATTCTGTTGATTCTTCTCCAAACAGGAACCACCGATTTACAAATCTCATTAACCACTGAATTTAGTGAGCGGCGCCAAATCTTTCTATGGATTGCTTCTTTTGCCTCTTTCGCTGTCAAAATGCCTATGGTACCAGTTCATATTTGGTGCCCGAAGCTCATGTAGAGGCACCTACGGCAGAATCCGTCATCTTGGCAGGAATTATTTTAAAATTGGGAACCCACTGGTTTTTAAGATTTTCTATACCCATGTTTTCCGAAGCCACACTTTGTGCCACTCCTTTCATTTATACTTTAAGCGCGATTGCTATAATATATACTTCCTTGACCACTTCAAGACAGATCGATTTTAAGAAGATCATTGCTTACTCCTCAGTAGCCCATATGAATCTGGTGACTATTAGTATCTTTAGTCGGGCGGCGGCCATTAGGTCACCTATTTTAAGTTATGGACACACAAGGCCAAAACATGTGTGCCGGGCGTGCGACCCATCAACCTACTAGCAATGGGGAGAAAACATAGCATGTCGCAACAAAAGCTTGATTCGAGGCGTCAGCAAATCACTGCCGTCTGTTCCAAAAACAAAAGCCCCTTAGCGCCCCGGGACGGGAGTGGGGGATGGCCCTACGCGCAGGCAACAACAGCACCAGCTCTACGAAGTCAAAATCGAATCTTTCTGTTGGCTTTCCCAATTCTTTCGTGAATTAGAATGAAAGGGCTAGAAGCTCTAGCTTCTAGCTACTTCGCCTGCTTATTATTATGGCGGAAATAAACGTGCTATTTTCAAATCGATTGATAGAAAGCCTGATCTGTTCTGATAGTTTGAAAGTGTCGAAATGTCTTGAGAGGGGATCCATCAATAATAAGGAGAAATCTCCTATTTCTATCTATTCTTGATCCATCTGAAAGAAATCGATATGTATCTGATAGAGTCTACATTGTATGTAGAGCGCTCAAGCGCTTTTTAGGCCTGCTCCGTTCTCTTATCCATCGGTCCAATGCACTGGGCTCATCTCGTGGAGGGAAAAGCCAAAATTGAGTTGTAGTCTTGTTGTTCGCCGCCTCGACGCATTCCCTTCTCTCCCCGACATCGTCCCACACAAAAAGAAAGAGTGCAGAGCCCCGACCCGACCTGTGGGTCTGCTAACGTAAAGCGAGGAGTTGAGCCTGAACTGGCGAAATGAAGTCACTTTTGGAACCTTACTTCCTACAGCGAACACGTGTCCAGCGGGAACGCGCAGCGCAACCGAACGTGAGCTGCAATACCGAATCTCCCGCTGCCCATCGGGGACCGAGTGGTAAGGCCATGATCCGCAGGGGAATAGATCACTCATTCTTCCATTGGAGACAGGTGCACGAACGACAACTCCAAACGTCACACATCTGTCGCCTACCTACTGTTTAGGTGGCACCAGCGAGATCCAGCTAAGGTAAGGAACTTCATGTCGTGGCTGCTTCACTCTGCCGCGATCTCATGAACTGAACTTCGTTGCCTTCCTGCGCGCGAAGCGAATTGGCCCTGTGCTCTAGGTCAGTTTCGGGGCGAGGAATGAAGAGAGACCAGAAGAATGATTCATTTGAATGAGCTTTTTAAGCCCCAAAACTTAGAATCCATGGAATGAATGTATTTAAATCCATGAAAAGATCTATTATATCTGTATAGAGAGGGGATGGGATCTCTCTATACATATCAAATCGTTTTATGGCATGATATGATCACCTAGCCCCGCATATCAGCTGCGCTCAATATGCGGGATTTCGGTTGGATCTGATCTTTCGGGAAGCTTTTGGACCGAGCGAAAAGGACTTTCAGCTTTTGCGCAAGCAAGCAAAGTCCAAGCTTTGCCAGAAGCAAGACGAGGAAGCGGAGCTATCGTATAAACGGCAGCTTTCCCCGACCTACTTTGATTCAAAAGAAAGGCGAAGGGTTTTTTGGCAACAAGCAAACGACTTTCTATCATAGTTGCAAGGGTTCCAAACCTTAACTACAACATGTTGTTCCAAAGGTTGATTTCGGTTGGTTGAATAAGGGGGCTGTTCCATAAGATAAGTCGACGTTCAATCTTTAAGTCGGGTTTTCGCTGAGAACGGAATAGTGTTCGTGTCCAAAGGTGAATAAAGCCCTAGCTTCTAGAGTTCGCTTCTTTTTCCAGGCTGGAGAAGGGCTTATACTGATCGCCTTTGTTTGATATGTTCATTCAGTACCAATACAAACTACAACTACACTAAAGTGGAAGGGCTACTATAGAAGCTAGAAGTAGTCTCTCGTAAAGTCAGTAGTCGGCTTAATCAAAGCGTCACGACAACAACAAATTACCTTAATTCATCTAATGGAATCTTAATTCAATCAATAGGGGGCCGCCTACCAATCAAAGAGGCTGGAAGACTTTCCACTTTCTATATATCTTTCTCCTCCCCCCCTCTTTCTTACAACTAGTTGCTGCATGCTATCCGATCTCGAGCAATGGGAGGTTGCTATTTGGAATCCACACTCTCATTACATTACAGTCATTTTTTTGATGTCGAAAAGGTCTTTTGGGCAATGAGTTTCTAATGTATTGGGTGTATCCGTTCTTCATTTATATAGATTCTTTTCGTACTAGCTTATCCGGTGCAGTTTATGCATGGCGAAAGGGAGCATTGGAAAGGTCTTAGCTCCATAATATTCAGACGAAAAACAAAGAAACTGAACTTCAACCCCGGACACTTTCTTTTTTGTAATATATATATATAAGGGATTCTTTTTCTTATCCTCTATATAGCTCGTCGTTGGTCCTTCGCAAGTGCGCTCCGCGAGCACTCTACATCTTTCTTAAATAACACACGGGTGCCTCAACTAATAAGCAGAGTGAAATAAGAAAAGCAAGCGTGCTTTTATTATACGTTAGAAGATGCCACCTCCCACTTGACTTGAGTCCACCCGGCATAACCGCATTTCCACCAACCGACTCACTTGCCTCTCCCTACGTTGGGGATGAGAACCCATGATTTGATTTGCTAGCTTGAATGCCTGGATCATGCCGAGAAGAGAAGGTGAAGAAAAGACTGCCGGAACCGATCGGAGGTGGATTTCAGAGTCCATTCCTGCATTGAGAAGTTAGAAGGAAGAGATAGAAAGGTGGGGCATCCATCGCAGCTGTGATGACGCAGTTGAGTGTGAATTCGATCCACCACCCGAGGCCAGGCCGATCAAATCGAGACGTTTTTGGGTTTGTTCCAGCAAGTAATCCATAAGCATCAGTAAAAGCAGAAGCATATACAGAAGCCGATACCAGCAACAGTAGAGAAAGACCCACGCTAATAGAAAAAAAAGAAAGCATATCCGCGGATGATAACGAGAGCAGTACCGATACCACCAATAGCATCCCTTCCAGTTCCCTTTACTAGTAAGGGGAGCCATCACCAGGGCCGATGATCCAACCCTATACCGAGATGCCCTTATTATTATGGGCGTGAGCCATAGCCGATGTTGGCTAGAAGCAGTCTCTGTTTTCGCTATGGAGCACCCCTTGTTTCAGATCGATATTGAGTTCCATATCCTCTGACAGATATTCCAGATGTAGAGACAGATCCAAAGCCATTTGATCGAGATCGAGTAGCTATAGCAGATCCATTTAGAGATCGGAGCGCCGTCCCGAGTACACCCATTTTAGTACCAACAATTCAAGGAATGGTCTTGATTTAACGAATATTTGTGTAATTAAGAGATATTTATGTAATCCCTCTAAATAAGGAAAAGATTCCCTAATAACTAGAGATTGATTCAAGAGATTTATATATATATATTATTACCTAGTATCTAGGGATTTAGCTAGATTTAATTTGACCTAGTATCTAAAGATTTTTTTAGCCTTTGTGTATTATAAAAGTAACATCTATCTCTATGAAAATAAACACAGAATTGAGAGCAAAATTGTTTATACTTGCAACATGGTATTAGAGCCTAAAACCAAACCCTAACTGAATCGGTTAAGTCTGAAAAGCTGCCGATCATCCATGGTGATCAAATTTCATTTGGAGCCTGAATAGCTGCAGACCTTTCTGTGCATTACTGTAAGTCCAATCGAGTATCACAGCAACCACCACTTCCAAACCATTGTTTTTTCCCCTAAAGCTTACCACAATTTTTCTAAAGTTTATCGCAAGTCCCAGGAATAAAGCCGCAAGTTACAAGTCCGCCGCAATTCCGCCGCAAGTTGCAAGTCCGCTACAATTCCGCCGCAAATCCGCAAGTCCACCGCTTTCAATCAATTTTGATATTTTGATAGTAGCTCGCCCCGCAAGTCTGCAAGTCCGCGAACCCACCAATACTAGTCCATACACATCACTGTAAAAAGCCCATCCATCATTACCACTACTTTATTACCGCAGCAAGCCCAACAAGCCCATCACCGTATAAGTTTATCCAACCATTCCCACTACGGCCAAAAATCCCCACTACTGCCATAGTCCATCTCTTAGATTCTTAGTCCCACTACAGCCAATAATTTCATCCATCACAGATTCATAGTCCCACAATTGCCAAAAGTCCATCAAGCCCATCTAAGCCAGCCTTAGCTAGTGATCCATACACAGTCAATCCATACATAGAGGATATACCTTGGTGACCCAGTCGCATATGCAGTAGCTCCAAATCGATACCCCAACCACGTGATCGAGACCTATACACCCCACCCCTTCGTATGGTTACAGGTCCAGTCCTTTTCGCATCGCAGTAGTTAGTAGGTGATCCAAGACTTGAGATAAAAGAGGCAGCAGATTCATATACTGACCTTAGTGATATAGATCGAGACCTAGATACAGAACGAGACCCGTTAGTGAGGTCCATATCGGTAATAGAAAGACCTGCCACAAAAAGCATTCGGAGCGGAAGTCGACCCTTTCCCCGCCATAATAGCACCACCTAGCTTCGCAGCATCGGTCTCGTAGTAGCACATATCTTTATTTAGTGATCGTTATAGGAATAATGAAACCAATGATAGAGTTGACCTAGCCTAGCGACATCCAACCCTTGTCTCCGACCGGAAGATAGAGACTACTTCATGTGCAACTTCAACATCTCCTCGAGGCCTTTTTTTCAAAACCCCCTTCGGAAAACACATTGGCTTTCACTCGACAGGATCCAAACAAGCAGAAAAATACACGTTACAGACGAAAGAAAGGTGGATGTTCAGTGGCGAATAGAGAGAGTGCAAGCTATGCAAAAACATAGGAGGTGTTCATGCCTGAAGTTTCTCATCAAGTAGAAGGTTCAACTTAAAGACATTGGTATGCGGGTGACTTACATGGGGTTTTGACCTAAGAGCCTATTCATGGTATATCGAAGACTTTTCATCGTAGTTCAGAAAGTTAGAAACTTTTATGTCACCTTTTTTCCTATTCTTCTGTTTTTGTTTTGTCGATCTTGTTGTTGAAGTCGAATCCTCTTCAACAGGAGGGAAATTTATGCCGTCCATACACAACCTAAAAGTGAAAAAAAACTCTAAACTGATAGAAGAGGAAAAACAGAAACATGGAGTTCCAAAAAGGTGGTTAACCTTTTAATTTTAGTAAGATTTTCAGCAAGTAACCTAGTCGATAGAAGATTTTAATGCTTACTTGGATCAATAAGCAAACTCATTTTCTTGAATTGCTAGTTGGCCTCCACTACCTAGTAAAAGTAAATAGGTGGTCTTTCTTCTTTAGGGAAAGCTATTCCTTGAGATACTACTCGTCTCGATAGTTCACTCTTGCTTCTTGTAGTTCTACCTTTCTAGAGTAAAGGCCCCGTAGAAGATCATAAAAAGGCCTTGAATAAGCTTTTCTTGATCGAGATTTTGGTCTCCTTTCTCTTTATATATAACATATACTAGAATATGGTTAGCTCTTTACTCGTTAGATGGGTTAGCTTTATGCACTTGTTCTTCCTCGGAGTAATTAATTGGTTGCGGCGGGTTCATCTCTTTCTCTAAAGGTCTTTTCAAGTGCACAATCTTACAAGACTACAAGTCAAGTCTCAGCAAGGAAGATTTTGGGCCCCAACGACAAAGGAACGGGCATTTTGGAGGACTAGCCCGCTTCCCATTACTCGACAAGGGAAATTCCTCGCACATAATTAAGGGAGCCATTGAAAGGCGACTGAAACACCAAAAACGACGACTACCCGAGCTATGATAGAGGCAAGAACACTTTCCGGCCAAGTCCCATTAATTGATCATAACGATATCGTGAAAATGCTGCATGGACCCATATATATAGAAAGAGAAAGAAAATTACCTTGATCGAGCCCGGGATCCTCTTGAAAATGGGAAGATCTAGGATAGGCGACCAACCTCCTGGAGAGAGCGATGTGCATGGACCAGGTGAGTAGGGATGCAGCTCCGTTCGCTCGTCGAGCCTGATAGGTGGTGGTATCACATCCTTCTCAAAGGAACCGTACGTGAGACTCTCGCCTCATACGGCTCCGTCCCGGCATCAGGACCTACCCTTTCCTTTGACCAACGGGTCCTCAAACCAACCTGTCCTCCCTTGATATTCCTCAGTAAGCACTTTCTTTTCATTCTATTCCTCAGTAAGCCCTTTCTTTTCATTCATTGATTGATTGAAGGTAGCCTTGCTTCCAAGTCCAAGCGCTAGCGGTAGAAGCTAGTCGCCAGAAGCGAACTTCCGGGCAACCTGTTAGAATATTAGTAAAGGCGCCTTACTCTCGATATAGTCAGGGGCCTTTTCTTGCTCGTTAGCGCTTTAGTTTGAAATAAGGACGTTTAGGCTTAACTAAGAGTCTCGTTAGGGTGGCTGGCTACTCGTTTAGTTTAGTATTGCTTTGGCTTCGCCGTCTCTATCTTCCTGGCGCGGGAGCTACCGCAACTAAAAGCAAATTAATGAAGGAAGAAGGCATTAGCATTAGAAAGACTACGAAGGCATTCTAGGCCGACTACAAGACTAGGACTACAATACAAGTCATGAGCGATAGCGAAGCTGGATCGTCTTTTTGATGTCAAAAGCCCCAAAACTAGCTATCTTATAGTAGACAACTAAGGCAAGCCTACTCAACAAATATCAATAGAAAAAACAACTACCTCACTCTCTAGTCTAGTAGTGGTTCAGATCTTGACCGGGTCCGAGCTTCCCAAGCTCTATGCTGTTGAGGAACTCCGCTTCAGTCTGACCCCCTTCTTGATTGACTATATTTGGGTCTTTGGAGTACTTTGGGATTATATTCTGCACCGAGGATTTGTGCTTGTGGGCTAGGGTGAATATAGCAGGCCAGCGGATTTGGTGGTCGACAATCGTTCGGACTTGGTAAAGGTTTTGCAGCACCTGTAGTAGGACAGAAGACTGATTGCGATGCCCGCAGACCAATTTACGATGTCTCCGTCGCTGACGTTCGTCAAGCAGGCCACGTGGATTGGCCAGGGTCTTCTTCGGCTAATGAGACCTCGATCCCAAAGCCTTCGGAGTATCTTTTTGATAGGCGCCTCGAGATGTATGGGGAATTTGCTGCTGATAGATCCCGCCCAGTGTCCTCCTCTTTGCCCCGCCGCCTTTCGACCCGCAGGAGTATACAATGACAACTTCCCGGCACTCATGCTCGATCGTGAAACTGCCTGTTGAACGTCCGATGGCGCCTTGCTCTGACCTGAGCTATGCAACAACAAGATCCCCCTTGATCTTTGCCGGATGTGCTTGACGGTCCCCCATAATACGCTCAAATGGGGACAAATTACTTTAGCTGTTCCAAGAGTCTCCGCTAGTTGAACCCCGTCCAGTAGACTCCCGCTTTGGCTTATCCCCTTCGTCAGCTCTTTTCTCAGGATATTATTACCTAGGTTCGTCAAGTTTGAATGGATGATGGAGCGTAGATGGCAAGCAGTTATATGGATACGGTGCTTTACTCGTAGATGCTTCTCTAGCTTTCACAAGAATTGTATGGGAGTCATCCTCGGAAGGACTTCCCGAATGATGGTACTAGGGAATTCTACCGTACTCCGTGCAACTATTGTTGTTGTTCCTGCAAAGCCTACCCAAAGGTTCATGCGGGATTGTAGGAAGTGGGCGATACGTTTTTATATTTCTATGAGAAGCTCTATGACACCCACGATTCCCAGTAGTAAGTCATCGGCATATCGCGCCTAACAAATCCTTATTAAGTAATGGGATTTTAAGGGGGCCAGCTGACGGTCTAGGCGTCTCTCTGACCTGATAACTAGTCTCGCCTCCCCGCCTAGCTCTATCGGCAGGCCTTTACTTTTGCAATATGTAAAGGTTCTCTCATGGCCAATTTCTTATTATAGCGTTCTCGACCATAAAATTCGGCCTGAGGGGTCAACCCGATGGCTTCTATGAGGAAGGTGGTGCAAAGGAGACTCGAGGGCTTGTTAAGGAAGGCGACAAGGGCTGGGGGTAAACCGAAAGGCATTTTCTGGTCCCCCCTAAGCCGTGAGGTGCTTGTGTGTGGGGTGTGCCACGACGAAACAAGGGAATGAAAGGCCGCTGTGCGTTGGAAGCTCTTTACTCTCCCCATAATGAGGGCTCTGTAGTCTTGGGGAGGGTTGAAGCTTGCTTCTTCTCTAGAGTTTGATTGGTTATCAATACGACCTGTCCTTAATAGAACAGATCTGATTCTCTGAACAATCAAAATGTCGTACTTCTGTTGGATCCTCCCTATCTCCTGATCAAGCTTGTGTAGGTAGATGTTGCCTGGTAGGGTCGATAGTAGTACACTGTGTGGGACGGATTAGTCAGGGCCCTTCTCACCTCCTACGAGTCGTCCACCGAAAAAGACTTGATGAATGGAGTAAAAGAACTTGGGATCGTCGGTCTCTTTCTTCAAGATTGAGATGTTGATTGATGGTGTGAAAACACTTCCTGATGTCGAATTCCAAAAACTAGCGAGAGGTTCCCCACTCTTCTTTGATCCGTCTTTGGGCTGAGTGGCGGCCTCTCCTCGAGTGGAAGTGCGATGTGTCTGAAAACTCGGGATCGTCAATGGATTCGAGTACCATTCTGATCGCCTCTTTCATGATCTTTTCTATAGGTCGAACTAGTATGAGCGGTCTAAACTTCGACCCTTCTTTCTTTCTTCATATTGTAAAGGGGAGCAAAGCCCCTTTTTTGCTTCCTCTATTGATAGATCAAGGACCCTCTGTCATTTCAGTGACTCATAGGGCTTCCCTCAACTCAGTCTTTTTGGTTCTTGAGAATGGTCGCCACCTCTCCTAGGACCAGAATGATTATCCCTGCCCGTTGGGTTTACATCCATCCCTGAATCTCGTCGGGTACTGTTCACTTCCCCGCCATTCTTGTAACCGTTACCTATAATCCGCATAGGTGTGTCCACACCCCCTTGAGTGGACAAGAAAGAAAGGAGATTTCTCGGAGCAACTTCCCAGGTTCCACTAGGAGTCAACTTTCCCGTATGAGCATTCGGTACATGTATCAGTCTGTGGAAGAGTGAAAGGGGCACCACTACTAAGGATCTCCTCCCTAATCTTAGATAGGTCGTCTAAGGGTTCGCCGCGGTTCATTGCTGTGCTTACACACTAGGCTACCCTTCTCCGAATGCTCCGTGGGACCACCTACCACTAGTCTTCGACAGGAGGGGTTTATTGCACAAAAACGCATGGACGCAGGCCCCAGAAGAGGGAAGCCCAACGAATCTCAGATGCAAAGTCCCGTACCTCAATAAGATCATATTGGCATACTCTCCCAAAAAAAAAAAAAAAAAGAGCAGACCCCATTGAAGACGAGAGTGAGGTACAACAAGGTCATTTCTGTCTACCACCCTTCTCACAGAGCCGTACGTGGACGTTACCGCTCATACAGCTCCCCGCCAACAAGCAGTTAGCCTTCCTCTACAAAGAATGGAAGTGTTAATGAATAGACATCAAATAGAGGAATTCACTTTTTCTTTTCAGCAAGCCACATCTCAGATACGGGGCATCCCTTTCACAGAAACCTATGGATCCACCCCAGCACCTTGTGATCTTTGAGAAGATCATTACGAGCCCTCTCCCTATCAGTAAAGCAGCTTCGTTCCTCTCCGGTCCATAATCTTTTATCTTTTCTTTCCTCTCCATCAATGTTTTTGTAGATTGAGAAAATTCCATGGTGGATCAGGACGAGAATGAGTTTGGGAATCCAGGCAGGACATACTCATCCTGGAGCTTCCGCTCTCCTCTGGGGAAGAGTTTATATATATATATATATATATCTCGAGAGGTGAGGAGAGGCAATGAAATTGTGAGACGAGAAGAGGGTAGTCCCCTGACCGATTTCTCAAAATCTAAGGAAGATCTGACCCTGAACAAGAAGAAGAAGCTCTCGATGTGAGATCCTCAGGAAAAGAAAGAAGAGGAATTGGATGCCTCAAAGCAGCAGCCCCCGGATAAGCCTTAAAACACACACACACACACACACACCTCTTTTTCACTAATAAAGCCGGACACAAACAAAAGAAAGAAGAAAAGGCCATGATGATGATCCCATCTGAGTTTTCGACCTGATTGATGCGCTCCTAGCTCGCCTACATACCAGAAAAAGAAAAAGAATCTCTATATTACTTTGATCAGAGAATCCTTGGTTTGATCGACGAACTACGTGGGAAATATGAGATCTAGGCAAGCCGCTACATCTTTTCCCCTTGCCCTTGAACGATAGAAGAACTACTGAGATTCTCTTAGATAGCGATCGCATCTATGGTCAATCAATAGGTCTGCGAATCTATTCTTCTATACTACAAGAAATCGCCATCTCGTAGTACCACCACGACACCGATTCTCGTTCTTTTTTCGAGCCCCCCATGCCGGCTGTGACTTCGACTTAGAGTATGATGAATGAGTGGAAAGATCTTTATAGAAGTTCCCTGTCCGATCCAACCAAAGAGTTAGTATCTCAAAAATCAATCATATATATTAGAGGTAGAACTGCGAGTTTTTTCAGAAAAGACTTCCCCCTATCCGAATCCCATGAGTGACGAAGCGCGAGATGAGCCATAACGGGCGAATCGACTACAACTCATCTATAAAGAACTCTTATTTTTTTGGTCTATTTGCAATCAGGCTTTTACCGTACTAGCTAGTAAGAAGGTGTTCCCGAAAGGGGACGAAACCCGTCTAAGATCCTGTGTGCCGGCTTAGTAGCGCATAAACAAAAGATGTAGCCTAAGCTACACTCAATATTCAACCAACCTATGATCGATCCATTAATTCTTTCAACTTACTATCAATCCACCATGTCTTAGGTTCTCATTGCGGGAGATCTTGGAACGTGCCCTGTGAATGTGCATACAAAGAGGGTCACTATTCGCCTACTACTAAGTTAAGTAAAGGCAGAGAGTGGATTCTAGATTATATCAGTCGGGTAGGCTGGACTGGGGTTCTGGAAAAATCTCTACGAATTCTTCTTTGCAAGAGACATCCCTGGGTGGTTTAGTGATGTGGCAACCTTGCTGGGATCTACAGATCGAATAATTAGTTTACAAGAAAGACGTAGGGGTCTTGTTTTCTCGGGTTCCTGCTTTTGACTTTGAGGCTTTGACCTGGATTGAAGGAGGTAAAAGAAAAGAAAAGTAGCTCTTTCCTGAACCTCGGCTTCTCTTCTAAACCGGAACCCTTATGACCTGACCCTATTTACCTTATTCATTCAATCTTGAACCTGTTAGTCTCACTGCTGAGCTCAATCACTACTGAACCTAGTTATTCTTTTCCTTCTTTCACTCTTGAACAAGGTAAGTCAAGCGTTCAGATAGAAGGTCAAGTTACGGAACCGAAACCCATTTATTCTTTCACCTATTGATTCTTTCTCATTCCCTTCTTTCACCTATTTCTTCTTTCATTGAACTGTAAACTCTTATACTTCTCGCATGCAGTATCCGAGTCTTGCCCATTTAAGGAATATGAAGGAGGTATGTGTCCTCTCGCTCGCCTTGACCAATCACAGATCAACCTGACTAACGGTCGCTTTGATCCGTTACACATCAGCTCTCAAAAGTACCCCTTTCCATTATATAGGGGTGGACGTTAGGGCTAAAACAGGCATAATTGCTGGAACGGCTAAAAGTGGGCCGACTCTCTTCCATAAGGATATATATGGATATTTGGCCTTTAATGAGATAGTGTTCGTTACTCAAGTTAGCAAAAAACAAGACTGAGGTTGATAGGGGCATTACTGGTAATTGCTAAGGTGTTTTCTTCAGTATTAACCATTGGCTAGCGCTCATCTTCAGCTCTGTTTCCAGCCTTTCATTTCATATATCCTGTATGCCATACCTCATATTCTTTCTTGCTATACGTCCAAGCCTTCTCCCATCGGTAGTTGGAAGCGGAACTGAGACTTGATGTAACTGAAGGAAAGAAAGGGGAAATAGATACAATAGGAGGCCACGGTTAAGCAAGTAAGCGAAGGCTCTCTCTCTGGCCTGTGTAAGGGTCTTGTGTAAAGCCTTTCATTATTTATCTTCATTCTAAGTAAGCAGGTCTAAGTTGAGGTGATAGCAATAATAAGCATGGAAGCTGAGGAGGTCTTCAAAGACCTTTTGTCTAATCAAACTTCCATTTCATAGGTCTCTAAGGCAAAGTCTCGCTTAATCGTTCATTTCTCTTTTCTTCTTTCTTCAATCGGTCATAACTGATCTGTAGCTAAATTGACATGAGAAAAAGGTACGAAATGGTTTTCTTTGCTAAATTGCGAGTTTCAGGGGTCGGATGGGTCAACCTCTAAAAACATGTGAGTTTCGCCTTTTTTATTAGTCTCTGTCCTTCTCGGCCTGCTGTCGTCAATGGTCCGCTACCTATTTATTCTTTCACGAGGTAAAGCAGCTAATTTAATGAATTGACTCTCTCTCCCTTATTCATCAAGTGAAGACTCAACTAAAGTTTAATTAGACTTTACAGTTCAAGAAAGAGTAAATTCATTAGCAGCTTTGAAAGACGAAACCGAAAAAGAGCTAGCTACTGAACGAACCTATCCTTTCTTTACCTTAGTTGCTTTAAAAGACGAAATAAACAAATGAAAGAAAGATTTGCTCATTCACCTGCCCCTGAACCTGAAAGTGTTTCAAGGAAAGACCCAAGATTCATTCTTTAACTGATCTTGATCTTGAACCTGCCCAAGTGTTATAAAGTCATCATGATTCTTTTATTCACCATGATTCTTTTATTCATCATGATCCTTTTATTCATCATTCTTGTTTTCCTATTTATTTTTGAACAGTAAACAAAGACTCTAATCCTTCCCTTCGCTACTGAACCTGCCTACCCCTGAACCTCTATTCCCTGAGCTACTGGCTACTTCACCTATTTATTCTTGAACTGATCTTTCTCCTTTCTTTCTTGCTTTCACTCTTTTACTCAACACTGTAAGAAAGATTAATTCGAGTAGACTCCTCTCCCTATTTTTTCTGTCATTGAACTCAAACACAAGAGAAATAGGTTCATTCAGTAGCTTTTTTCTTTCACTATTCTTTCACGAGGTAAATAGGTGGTTAAAGGATCTTCTGTCCTTTACTTTACGGTCACGCTGCTTTGCTTCTTTTCCTCTCTCTTGAACGAACTATAAACACTCCTTATTCATTCGACAGATTTCGTAAAAGACAAAGATCAAGGAAAGACTCAACTCCTTATTAATTATCCTGAACTACTGAACCTGAACCTATTTATTCTTGAACTGATCTTTCTTCTCTCCCTATTTATTGGTTTCGTTGCTTCCCTCATTCACCTCTACACCTTGGGCTCATTGCTTCGCTCCTCTCCTTAATGACTCATTCTGCTTTTCCGATATTCCCTATTTTTGCTTTCATTTCACTCTGCTTCACTCAATCACTTGTCCCTTCTTTCACTCGGTAAATAAGTGTTTACATCTTCCGGACTGCTATCCTTTTTCTTATACAGGAAGAGGTCGGTGTTTGTTTGTTTGGTTCTTTCTCCTTCACCTTCTAGAACTGTAAAGTGATTCAATAGATAATTCATTGACTCTCCGTTTACTGTATAAGATAAATACTCCCGATTAATTCTCGCAAATTCAATCCTGTTCGTGATTTCCCCTATTCTCTATTGGTCTCTTTTCTTTCTTTTCTTTCTCTTCACCTTTCTTTCACTGTAAACTCTTTTTCTGACTGGTAAGGCTTCTTGATCTTACCTCCTTCACTTATGGGTCTTAGAGCTTCTTCGATTCTTTCTTTCTCTCCTTCACCTCGTAAACAAGGAATTATCATCATTTAGTTAGGGATTCTTGTAAGAAAATCAGAGTTTCTTTGTCTCGATCAAAGGCATAAATTGTTCGCTTCCTTCACCCCTCAGCATGTTCAGCTGCAAGAACCTGAGATGAAGCACCCTGAGTAAGACCCGCAAGATCTACCCCCTGCCCCAACCTAGTTTTAGGGCTCAAGTCGAGTCTCCTCCCTCTCACATCAGAAAGAGCTCTCTCAATGTCTGGTGGAATAACTCGATGTTGAATTGAGGATCTAAGATTCTCGAACTCCGGCCTCAAGCCCATCACTTAGAGAGCCCCTTTCCTTTAGACTCTATACTCTATCAGGCTATTCTATGTTAGATGAAATTCTTCCCGACAAGAAAGAGACTTTAGTTTGGAATTCGAATCGATCGGTGCCCCTATCTTTGTTTGAAAGGAGTCCCTCATGTTCAGCTGGTCCCATAGAAGCCTAAGCCTTCGGTAATAAATAGTATAGCACACTGATTTCTTTGACCAATAAGCTAAGGCATGTTCTTCATGTTGCAACTGATAGAAAGAGAATGATCCTGAGAATCAAGATAAGTTATGGTTTCCAAAATCTCTTTACTTTAGCTGTAGCAAAAGAGGTGACGGTGTATAGGGGGCTCAAAGGAAGTACACAAGTAATCTCATTTGAAGCTAAGCACTTTTCTCTTTTGTAGGCAAATCTCCTTCTCGAGTCTTGGGAAATGGAAACAACCCCCATCCACATAAGCATCAAATATTTTCCCGAACAAATCATTCTTCATCGCATAAGCCCATTACAAGTCATTTCCAGATGCTTCTTTTGGAAGAGCATGGGAAAGGCCTATGGAATCCATTGTACTAAGACCCGCAAGATCATCCAAGGACTGCAAATCAGGACTCAAAACGAGTAAATCAGGCTTAACTCAAGCAATCACTCAAGAGAAGAAAGGATTTGAACTTTCCGGATTTGTAAAAGAAAGAAGAAATTGGGTCTTTTAGGGCAAAAAGGGCTTAAATGAAAGGAGCGGCAAGAGTCTTTCACAAACTTGAGTTCAAGACCTCCGATTCAAATCCGATCGACTAGATCTGATCACATGATCAAGGAACTATGAATGAAGAAGAAGTTCCAGCCAATTGAGATTGAGCCTTCTTTCTAATGGATAAGGGCTTCAATAAAAAGGAGATCGTGCAAAGTGGACGTTCTAAATAGCATGGCCGATTACATCCCGAGGACTTGATTGATTGAAAAAGTAGCGTGGAAAAGTTCTTTGATTGGAAAGAACGAGAGTAGGTATGCAAAGATTCAATTCCTGAGCACGGGGGTCATGCCTCAATTTGGTGGGATCAAGTCCAAGTAAGACGTCAACAGAAAGGCAAAGGGAAGTACATGAGACAAGATGCGATCGAGGCTACGGGAGAAATGTCTACCCTCCGATTAGACCCAAAGCTTGTTCTAAAGGGTAAACTTTGCTTGTTAGGATAGGGGGAAGCGCACAAGAAAGCCCCTACTTCTTCTAGTTGCGGAGTTCTACCAATTGTTTATTTGCAATGGCTTGAACGAATACGATGAAGAATCCCATCCCTTGCTAGATAGGGCTTGAGGTTCGAAATCCAAGATTCAATCTCAATGCATCAGATGTGGTGGCCTATCAACTAGCTCTAACTATCAAGGCCGAGGAAAAGCTAAAGAGAAGGACCACAAGGAGGCACCGAAGGTGATAGGGGATTGACCTTTACCGGCGAGGAAAGAGACCCCTTTTTCCCTTCCTTCAATATATATGGGACGCTTGACTAAGAGTTTCGAAAGTGGCTTCATCCTACTCGTTGCCCAGAGCCACTGGAGCATTGTACAAGTGCTTAAGGCTCCATGGGGCCGTGGCCACAACTCTTTCTTCTAGTTGTCAAGGCTTGGAAGCAAGCTACCCCTATCGGTGAGAACTAGGCTTGGTTTGGTTAGTAGTGCCCCTTGTCCTGTAGGCTCTCCGGCCCATGAATTCTTCAGAGCAGGATGGCAGGCCGGGCGGACGGGGACCAAGAAGTGCCTTGACGCGCCCCACTACTTCTCCTCCTTTATTGCAATTATGAACTCCACCAAACTTTCTCAATTCCAACGCAACTTATCCTTTTGTAGCTGACGTAACAAACTACGCGAGCCTCCCAACGAAGCCAACAGAAATCCTATCCGAATAAAAAAAAGAAAAGGCAGTTTCATTATGGTGGTATACCAGCCGCCTGTTCTGGAACTTCCAGTTCCAATAGAAGCATATAGATCTGTAAATGGATTAGTATGTATAACTACTTCAGTCGTGCTCGTCCTTTCTCGAAAGTATCTTTTTTCTGGGAACATGGTCAACCAAAAATTCTCATGTTCGCGATTCGTCATCCACTGATGTAGAAAATGCTACAGTTTTCCATTCTCATATGAGGCCGAAAAGTTTATTGGCAACTGGTCGGCACGAAGTTCTTTATCATGCTCAAAGATGAGCCGATCGTTCGTTAGGGACAGTTTATAGATCAGCAAATTCCCACAAATGGAATGAGAAGTGGTCCATGTAAATGGTCGATACCTCGCAAACAACAACGCTCCTTCCCCATATGGAGTTTGGAACCCAAAGGCAATCGTTGAGTGAACTCTATCTTCTTTATGTTAGTTGACCTAAGCCGCACCATTAATGCTGGGGTGGGGCTCGACCTCCGAACCGTATGTGAGACAAGTTTTTGCCTCATACAGCTCGGGCCTCAGATTGGGGGAAGTTTAGGAGAGATGGGTAAACCCAGCAGCTGTCGGTCGGGGAAACCCAATCCTATAGCTCCTGGGATTCTCGTTCTTTCTATTATCTCATTTTCTTTCGGGATAGGCGGCTAATACTAATCTAATAAGCGGGCTCACCCTAAATGGAATGGCTCTCTTTCTCTTAGTTACGTTGTGCCCTGCCTCGAGTCCCCATGTCTGCTTTTCTCCGCCCGCCCCAAGAAGTTGGCTTTGCCAACACAAGATTAGGTTCGTCCCCTTCATTCTATGCTGACTCCGTCCCCGGGCTGGCCTTTTGGGAAGCCCGTTCCCACCGCGCTCACGGCTCGGCTGACCTGCCTGCGGTAGTGGGAATTCTCCCGTTCCCTGGTCAAAGACTTGGTTAGATGCAGGATCTACTCCACGAGGAGTGGTACAGACGTAGATGATATCATCACGACCTCTCTTTTCGTACTGCTAGGGATGCTTAACGCCACTTCGCCAACTGACATTACCTGTGCTTTCGTCTCTCTCAGTGTGGTCAACACTGGGTGTTTCCGAGTTGTGAGGCTTACACCCATTCACATTAGTTCATCCAAAGTTCCTTTCCCTTATGCACGAATTATTGAATAAGCCATCTTCCTATCAAGGTTAAGGAGTCAACTGAGCATCTCAGCGGCGGGATTGAATACCCAGATCGAATCAGAGTTCACGCCGCCCACCCTGAACAAACAAATTGGAGGAGTGGGCCACAGGTCATACATAAGCCACCAGGTCGCACGACAGAAGAACACCCAAGATAAAGATGCACACTCCTCCATGTGAAATATTCATCTTCATTGGAGCTTTTTGGTAGTAGTCGTGACCAACTGCCATCAGCTGTCGGCTCGTTGGTAAGGCGAGAGCTTCAAGCCCAATTTCTTATAGCACACCCCACACACAAGCACCACCCGACGAAGGATGGACAAAAGCTACAGGCCCAAAACCTTCGAACCTTCTTTCTACTAAATGGGGGTGCCTAAAGCACCTCATCTTCTCATTGCGTCCTTGCTCATTCCCGTTAGGCCTGAGTGTTTGGCCTTTACTTCTCTGCGCCCGCTCACGCTTCCCTGAACTATGAGAGTACGAAAGAATAGTAAACAGAGCACACCGCAGAAAGATGAAAAATATGATAAGTCTCCCTTGGATGAAAGAAGAAGGAAATGAAGAACGGGAACGAAACGAAATGAGGCATTTCTAGCTCGAGTTTCGAATGAGCTTCTCCCAATTATGTCTGGTAATAGAATAGGGTGGCTTGCTTTGACCAAGACACCACTTTTTCCTCCGTCCATAGAGCGTATGAATTTCCTGTAATGTAGATAGACCAAAAGAGGGAATAAAGAGATAGGAATAGGAATTATAGTACCATTGGAAGAAGGGGCACCTGTGGGAACATCTCTACTGACAAACCATTTCAATAGTATGGGTGCTACCGTGCCACGAGGCACGACCATGGAAGTAATGAAAAAGAAAAAGTTATTTAGTTGGACCATCCGCTTGAGATGTTCGAGTTTCGCTTCTCTAGAGAAGATGAGACGCTAAAAATGAAAGGGTTCGGAACGCATACCGAAAAGATACCAATGAAGCCGACCATTAATGACTAGTTTGAAGACCAACAACATATCAAATAAGGGATCGCTCTTAGAAAATGAAAGAAAAGCAAACTCTCATAGTTCTCCGCCCAGCTCCAACTACTTCTTCGTTAAGTGAGGTGAGGTACTTATTTCGGTTTGAAAAGGGGTCGCCCATTTTTTGGTTGAAGTAGCCACTACTTTGGTCATAATTAGTTTAAACACATAAATCCAGTCCACTTACCGTACAACCATGTTGATCAAAATGCAAAAGTTTCATGGCTTGACCAGTAACTCGTCCTCGTATTAGAAGATCATCTAACCCTGTTGTCGACATTCCATTCCCCTTAGTCGTAGGTGCTCATTCTCTTTTGATTTGAATGGGCCCGGTCTCCCAAGGCGAGGTACATATGGCTGGCCCTTCTGGTGTCTCGGTGATACAAAAAAAGAAAAGACGAATTCCAATCCCCTATCACAACAAGCCAATTTGAGGAAATAGAATCGAATAATCTACCTTTTGCCCTCCTATTGATTCCGCCCGACAATCAAGCTGCACTGCCTTCTAACAAACAAGTGGCTAAGAGTTAGCAAGCAACCTTGGCCTCTTGGCAGGAGGTGACCCTTTCCTTTCCGGCCGCGGTACGACACCTGAACTCGAAGCTACGATCAAATCTGATTGAATTCCACAGATCCAGTCGATTGGGTCTACTCCTATCCGAACCAACCACGGAACTTTGAACTGCCGGCATGTTTTGGACGGTAGAACAGGGAGAGGGGGAGTCGTTGCCCATTCTCTCTCCAAGCACGAGCAGGAACATCAAAATGAAAGACCGAAGACATGTACATGACACGGAACGAGATATGAACAAATACATGAGATGATTTGATAGGTTGCCTGCAAAAAGAGTTTACCGATCGCATAATAATTCATTCTTGTGTGTAGCGTGTGGGGCCATGTCGCCCGAGTGATCATAGTACGACCGCTCATCAAATATCAAAGAACACTTCCCTTCCCCCATACCATAGCCAGAAGGGATAGTGTTTCAACATAAGAGAGAGTACGGGGCCTTACCCTTAATTTAATTTAGACGCGAATCGAATGCTTTTACGCTATAGGCTATTTAAGCATGCTTCTTTGACAGAAAACAAACTCTTTTTCCATGACAACAGTCGCAACTATAAAGGGCGGGGCGGTAAGCTCTCTATCTATCAACAACAGGGGGGGCTGTTCTCCTTTGTCAACGCTACTAAGGACTGGGGCGAGCGGAATTCTGTAGAGGCTCGAGGGCTTACTAAACGAAGGGCCGAAGGCGTCTTTGCTATCGAGACTACTATACCACCGAAGGGCAGCAGGCAAAGCTACAAGGATCTCGTGAGGCTTTCTTTGTTCTCATGTCAGAGTGAGGGGCCTTATCCATCTACCAATAGATCCGACTTTTAGTGAAGATCCGCTCATATGCTGCATGAGGGGGAGGGGCCGCAAAAGGCGGGCTCATGAGTTAGCGATCAAGCTGAAAAGGATTCGCTGGTTTCTTGTCTTTCTGGAGCAGAGCTACCTTGCTCGTAGCTCCCTATTGATATAAAAAGGGATGGATGAAGAATGAAAGACAAAATCAGAAGCAAGTCTTGAGGGAGTAAAGAACCCCCGTTAAGTGGTTCCGCGCCAAGTGCGATCGATTGTCCTTCCTTTATAGATTTGTGTACCGTAACTCCACTCAACCAATAAAGTTCATTCCATAGTACAAAGTGGAGTTACCGTACAAACCTGAAAATCTATAAAAACGAAGGGGGAAGAGTTTTGAATGAAGCCGAAAGGTATCCTAAAGGAATGGTAGCACCACAATCCACCTAGACGCGACCATCATAAATTGTTCCGGCGGCTTAGGAAGGTTCAGGATAATCCATTCAATCTTCTTCTTTTTTTTTCTCTTTTTCTGAATTTTCCTCTCTCCGTTTTCGCTGTGGAACTCCCTCTTGAAAGATTTCCAGAAACTCGAGTCTGATTTCCTCTTCTTCTTTCGGTGGAGCTTCCTCTTTAGGTTCTTCTTGCAGCCTTATCCCTTTCATTCTTTTTCCCTTAGGATCGCCTTTGGAAGTCGGAACGTAAGAGTCATGATGATTTAGTGGAAGGGATCTTCCTCACAAAGCCAGAAAGTCTTAATAGCATTAATTGTAGTGATGTTATGGGATGTTGGAAATCGGACACTTCCTCGGCCCAGCATGTTGAGACCGGAGCGTGACTAGGGAGCAAGAAAAACTCCTATTTTCTCGTTGGGGTAAATAAAGGCTTCCTCTTCATCTGCCACGTTGATTTTTCCTTCTTTGATTTTATTCAATCTTGGATTTTGTGCTTTAAAGTCTAGCTTGCATCCGTCGCCTGACACGGTCTCCCCTCATTGAGACCTAACAAAATTATTCAAATTCCTTTCACCCCCACCCCAGATAAATACATACTTTTCTTCTTCCTTTTTCCCATAAAGCTTTCTTTCCGGAATCTTAGCTCTTCTCTTTCTTATTTATTAAGACTACTATCACTTTTGAATTTGAAACCGAGCCTACTGATAAAAATCTGACCGTATCAGGGTCATACGCCTAGAATGAAAAGGTTCGTCGTACAATTTCGGCGATTACAAAAATCAAGGAGTATCTCCCTCTCCCTTAGTGTCTTTCCACTTCTGTCGTTCGGGAACAAACACTTCGCCCAATTCTTTTGAATCCCGGCCCAGTTTATCCCCACTAACCAATAAATTACGTTATGACCACTGAACAAACTTGGTTGATGAACATGGTTTATGCGCCGCTAATGTAGCGGCTTGTCGAGCATTTGACAAACTCACACCATCTATTTCAAATGGGATTTGTCCCGTGGACACATGAGCAATCCAACCCGTAGGATTTCCTTTTCCTCTTCCCATTCTGACTTCTGTAGGTTTCCTGGTAATAGGGAGATCCGCGAGAACTCTGACCCATATTTGACAATTTCTTCGGAATTGTCCGTTCATAGCACGACGGAATTGTCCGATTATAGCCCTATGCACTGCTTCAATGGCTCGAAATGAAAGACGACCAACTCTACAACTTTGAGTGCCATATCTTCCAAAACCAAGTTGTGTACCGTCCGGTTTGCAATCCCTACAACATCTGCCTTTACGAGATTTACTATATTTTGTACGTTTCGGATATAACACGTTCCTTTTTTTGGTTTTTTATATGAAATCCACATTTTGACACCTAAGATTCCGTAACGAGTAGATACTTCCGCAGGAGCATAATCAATTTTCTGGTTAAATACATTATGAGATGTTTTTCCATACTTTCCGCATTCAGTTCTAGCTATTTCCATGCCTTCTGATCGACCTGA
This sequence comes from Cucurbita maxima, assembly GCF_002738345.1. Lineage (NCBI taxonomy): Eukaryota > Viridiplantae > Streptophyta > Magnoliopsida > Cucurbitales > Cucurbitaceae > Cucurbita > Cucurbita maxima. The sequence goes on from NW_019272027.1 coordinate 5,222,825, forward strand.
ACAACATATACGGATCCCCTCAACCCCTTTTTTTCATTACTAATGGAATATCCTTCACTATTTTAGTCAAAATGGAACGAAATGATCTTGTTTTGTTTCTCAGTTGAAAAGAGATGTCTTGAGCAATCGGATAAACACTTTGATAAACAGATTTGATCTTGACTGACTCAATTAAGGTATTAGTCTTTGTTCTATTAGACAACAAAGATCACATTTTTTGCACTTCGTTCAAATAAGAGTTGTACCCATACAAAATTCTTCTGTTTCTCAGTATGATCTCTATCATCATCTCTATTCCCTTTATCAATTCTCCTATCCCACCTAGGTCTATGAATTTCTCTATCAATTCTATTACCTTATCCTTACCCATGAGGTTCCAACATTTAATCCTTAATTGACCAAGGAGTTGTTCCCGGGTATCCTTAAAAAAAAAGGTTTTTATACATCCCAACCCCATCCCTTGGAAAGAAAAAGGTAGCACCAAAGAAAGGAAAGAGCGAGATGGTTGTTTTTGTTGTTCCCGCAAAACGAAGATCATTTGCTTGGCGAATGAAGTGGGTCAACCTCCTTTTGGGTTCGGTCAAACACTTTTTCTCGTTCGTCGAGCTTTCTACAAAAAAAGCGATGCGAGAACGTATTCTCTTATCTAAGCTTCTTCCCTGTGTATTCGCTCCCCCCATCGTAGATGGTTCAGCCACGCCCGGTGCCACTAAATGATTGAGAACTACGATGGGGTCGAAATGCATTTTATTCTTTGTATTCAATAAGTATTGCATGACCGAATAATTCAAGGAGGGGCGCACTTCGGGGAGGGTTCTTTTAAGTAGATGACTCGTCAGGTCGTCAGAGCGGGACTGATTTGGGAAAAAGAACTTGAATAACTTCATTTTTCTGAAAGAGTCGTCATTTTTTATCAGGAACACTATGTCATTTACAACTCCGGCATATTTCGGATGCTTGAAGGCCCCGCTGACGCGAAGTGATTTAGAAAGATTCCTCTTTCTCGATGGTGATCGGTCATGGTATCCATAGTGTTCCTTCTTTTTCGGCCAAATCCTCACTTCGTTTTTCTTTTCTCGGTCGTCGAGCCTAATCGACTCCACTCTTTTCTCTGCCCCCCGGCCTCTCACTTCGTTTCGTTCTTTTTCTATATCGTCGCTTGAATGAAGACACCCGATTGGCTCGACTTTCCCAAATGCCCACCACTGGCCCTGATCCTTTTCGGGTTTGGATTATGCGCGTCGTTTTAGTCATCGTGGTCGACGAGGAAGAAAGAAATGAATGGATGTGATTTTGGGAAAATGTAAAATAATACACCTACCAAGACGAAAGCCAAAGGGCAGTCTCGTAGGTGGACGTATCGAACCGAAATAAGATTTCAGATTGACACCTTGATACAGTGATTTAACATAATAATAAATAGAGTCAATGGCGACTCCGCCATGGGAAGAGCCGCTTCTTTCTTGCTTGTCTTGATAGGGGGGGCTTCTACTCACCAATGCAGACTAAAAGTGCTTGCTCTCTGAACCGTGCTAGATAGTCACCCATCACACGGCTCTCAAACCCAACCTGTGGTGGATCCCCCCGGGAGACAAAGTCAAAGCGCTTGATCCTTTTTGAGAGGCTCCTCCCTGCCAATCAAGCAGCGAGGCTACTCGTGATAGGCTGAGTTTGAAGCCGCTATCCTTCGGTTCGAATAAGTCAAGTCCCTTCGGTCGGTTCGCTCAGGTGGTCTTCCCTTATCTTCCCTAATGTTCAGAGTTGTTCTGGTTTGAGAAAAGAGCACGCACCGGCTGAACGCTCTGCATGAATAAGAAATAGACAAGGGAATCAATGATTCCTATTCCACCGAGTTGAAGCTAGCAACATGTCGATTACACACCGGAGGTTGGTAAGAACTGAGGGACAATGCCCCCTAACCTAAGTAGGCCTACCAACAAAGCAACAGGTACTTGATCGGGCGGGGGAGCGGTTTGGTTTCGTGCAACACCCTCGCACAGGAAGAGGTGTCATTTAAAAGGAAAAGCCCCTTGTATAGGGTTCCAAACCTGCCCTAAACTCAAAGCTTTTCAACCCTAACTTTATTTATAGGATATTTGAAGAAAGAAGCCCCTTCATTATTATTAGTAGTCAGAGTCAGGTTTTCAAAAGGCGTAGACAAGCTACCTTTATGCAAAACCTTTTATAGAGGGGTAAGGAAGGGAGCGCTAACGAGCAAGAAAAGGCCCCTGACTATATCGAGAGATAGGCTAAGGTGCCTTTACTAGAATTCTGATAGTTGGCTGGCCCTTCTTCTTTCTTTCTTTCCTTTTTTGTTATTGAAAAAGGGGCAACTTTCTCGCTTGTTGCTTTAAAAAGATGGCAGGGGCGCGCTAGTGCTTTACTAATAGTTTCTCAAGGCTCTTCTCCCCTCGGTAAAGCAGCTTCACTCCTCTCCTTTCCTACGAATCTACAACTCTCTTTACTGAGAGAGACTCCATCTATATACATCCCTACTAGTGGATATTCATCATTTTCCATTCTCTCATTTATTTGTTTGACAGCTTAAACTAGGCTCCATTTTTTATAGGTTTTGTTTGTTTGGTCTTAATCAAGATAGGTCAGGGGCGGGTCGGAACGGTCGGTGGCTGCTTAGTCTCATCCGAGAGTCTAATCTCTTTGTACTGTTTTTTTATCAAAGAAAAAAGGGGGTCGATTTAGGCTCCTTCCCTTCCACTGCATAGCTGCGCTAGCAGGTACTACGAGCCCTCTGTCCCACGCATCTAACCTGCCTGCTCGCGTGGTTCACCGGTTCCACCGAAAACTCTCATTTGTTGAAGGGGAGCATAGTGCGCTTTAGGCACCGAGCGAGAAAGGTCTCTTCTTTCGTTTTGGTTTATTCACTGATCTGAAACTTAGCACTTGTTTTCTTATTGATTCCAGGGGCGGTGTTCTTGAATGAAGTCGAGACAAACCGAATTAGCACTTCTCAGATCAGGCTAGGCCTCTCCATCTTCGCTGGGCGCTGGGGCCCTAGATGCGCTAGCGATCAACACATAGGGGAGTGGTTGCCCAGGTTTCTCAGCCTGGTATCCTGCACCTCGCATTCATGATATCTACATTCAATAGTGCCCCGAAGACACGGTCGAAGCAAGACCAGTGTGCTTCTTTCACGACATGCTCTGGTCCCGAGTGTCTTCCAGTGGTCTTCTAGTGTTAGAAGAAGTCGTGTTCATCCTGGACATCTGCAATGTCCTCCCAAGCTTTTTTTTTTTATTTTCAATATAGGACAAACTGAAGGAAAAGTCTGACCCATTCGATGACTTTCGCGGTCGCCCTCACTGAACCGACTTGAATCTGAACTACGATTCAGATCAAGTCTTACCGAAATCGGATTTCCTTTTCGTGCCATATGCGCTTAGACTTGACTTTCTCCCCTTTTATTTCTCGGTCCAATATTTGTTCTCGAAAGTCTCGTTTCCGTGTCGAAGCAAACTCTCCAAATTTATGACCAACCCTTCCTTCAGTGATCTTACAACGAATATAAGTTTTTTCATTGTAAATTCGTATGGAGCTATCAACGAATTCCGGAAAAATCGAAGATCTACGTGACCAAATTTTCCTGTTCAAAAGAGGATCTCTCTTCTTCTTCATTCTCAACAGGATTGCATCAACAAAACTGCCCTTCCATATAGATCGTCGTGGCATGAACTCAAAATATCTTCGCTTCGATTCCGCCCCTACCCAAAATCCCGCTTCGGTGGGCTTCCCTCAAGGTGACACCGAAGGTCTACCTCCTTTAGTAGCTCAGCTCCATCAATGAGTTTTGAACACCCGAAGGTAGCCGCACAAGCCTAAGAGAGAGTGTAGGGGGTGCAGGTTGCTTCATTATTTTAGCAAAAGTTCCTGCGGCTCGAGCCAGCTTTGCGCTTTGACCTGGATGACATTCTATATCATGTACCCATGTTTCTATACATATATTGACGAATGGTATGCAATTTCCTATTTGAGAATTTAGATCAAGTATCTCGTATCTAGTTGCGGGGGGGCGTGACCAAGAAGCAGCCAGCTGACTGCCCCCTTCCATTCGGCCTTTCTTTGCTGTGTGAATAAGGTCTTAGGATGTATGGCCATTCTGGGCGGGTCGCAATAAGTCGCTGGTCAAAGATTTGGACCAATCGCAATTCATCACCATCTTGCCCGCTTCCAATTGATGACTGGCTATTAAATAAGTGTTGACCTAAATCCCTGTGCTGGGGCTCGGCTCCCAAACCGTACGTGAGCTGCCTCGTACGGCTCTTCCTAAGAACTTAAAGCCCCCTCCTCTCTCTAAATAGAAAAAAAGCCTTGCCAACTATAAGAAATAAATAGTTGTGGCTATTATTAGAGAAAGAGCTTCGTTCCTTGACTTCTTTGCTCAGTAAGCTTCCTTGTTCCTTAGTGTAGTCTCGGTCTATAGTTTCAGACTCCGTTCCAACTAGCCTACCTAGTATATATCCACAGTTGACGTGACTCCGTACCGACACCTTTCCCTTTGTAGACGGCTAAGTGACTTCGTAACCTTAACGTACTGATTTTTATACTTTCTTTTTTCTTACTATATCATATCATAGGCTTTTCTTTTGTCGGGCTTTCGTCCCTTCGCCTCCTTCCTGACTTTTCAGAGAGGCCTTTTATGACTAAAAAGAAGAGTGGGCTGTTCCCCTTTGTCAACTTAGCTACTTAATACTCAATGCTAAAGTCAAGGCGTCATTCTGAGCTGTAAGGAGGCAAGCAAATGAAGGTAGGCATTACGGGCCGACTACAAGAAGTAAAGCTTCGTAGACTCGACAAGTCGCTTATAGAATGCCGACTACTAAGTTCAGACTTTCCACTTCATTGAAAAAGGAAGGGAGGGAAGCGAAGCTTAGCGAGCTTTCTGCCGTCCGACCACTACATAAGCCACTGGGGGAGAAAGCTCAAAGAGCTCCCCTTCATTCATTGCTAAGCCAAGGTCCCAAGTCTCCGAGTTAGCCCGCACTTTTTCGAAGAATCCTGCACCCATGGGCATACGGCCTGGCATGCCTTCCCTTTATGCCGGAGCTTCATGGGCGTTGCCCCTCCCCAATCAGATGTTTGGATGTGAGCTATACTCCGCAAGGAGCCAAACGGGCGTATGGCCTTGCCATTTGACCTCTCTTCTCGTGTGACTAGGAATGCTCAGTGACAACCTCTCAATTGTCACCGCCTGGCCTCTCTTGCTACCACGGTAGCCCCTAGTGTGGTCAGCATCAATCTTGTTCGGGTCACGAAGCTTACACTCATTCATATTTGCTCTTCTAACGTCAAGGGTGGCCAACCATTCGTCAACGCCCAGGAATCCGCTTGACATCTCAGCGGCGGGATTGGGTACCCGCATCCAATCGAAGTTCCATTTTAGTGCCCCCTAACATAAAGGAGAGCTTTTCTAGGTGGGTCGCTTCGCACAAGACATTGCTTAGGACCAACGGGTCACACGACAGGTGCATGATTGACTTTGCACGCTCCATCCTTCGGCCCTTCGCCTATCGGCTTGGCAGGCAAGCTACCTTGATCCGTCTTTGGTTTTGATTCGTTATGCTCAGCACCTCCAACAAGCCCATTAGTATGTTGCCGCCTAAAACTCCACCAATCAAGCACAGCTTTACGTTTCATCCTATGTGCCCAGAGAATGCTATGCGTTCTCCACTTTTGGACCTCGCAAAGAGAGAACATGTTTTTTCCTCTAACTTTCTCTCTCATTCGTGGAGCGAAGAAAGCGGGCTTTGCCCCAGCTACCGCTATCCTTGGGAAACCTAAAGAGCTACCGAAGGAAAGGGATGCAGTCTCTCCCTTGGTCTTTTGAGAGGAGAAGGCAGAGAAGAAAACGTCCTTAGCGCAAGTTTTTTTGCTTCCTGCTCCCTTACTAGTAATAGTAAAGGGGCTCTTCGAGCAAGGAGGCATCCTGGTAGGAAGGCCGGCCACTACATAAGCCACCATCCGTCTAGGAGAGAAGCAAGCTACCTTTCTTTGATCCACCTTCCCGGGCGGGGAAGAGAACGAAAATAGGTCGTGGATGGTGGTCGTGGTAGGTTCGAGGATCTTACGCAGTGGAGCGAACTCCTCTATCGTCTTGCATTTCCTTTGGCGGACCCCCTCGATCCATCGTACTGGAGGGATCCGAGAAGAACGATTAGAGTCATAGTCTATTCTTTCTACAATGCCCATAGACGAAGTGCTTCATTTCAGATCAATTCTTCGTTGCAATCGCTTCGATCCACCCCCTCGGTGAAAAACCGTAATACGCCCTAAGGAATTCCTACCAGCAGACTTCTCTATACTCCAAGTGAATTGTCTAAGTGCTCTCCCCTCTTGGCTTTGTCTCATTGTCGAGATCATAATCATTCGATTCCGCCCCTACTCTTATCAAAAAAGGCAGGCTAGCTCCTACTCCTTCTTTCTTCTCCTTCATCATCGTTGGTCCGTCCTTTTGACATCACATTCTTAGCTGCCTCCGGTCCAGTAGGAAAGAAACCTGTAGCCAGTGACTAGTTCCACTATGGAGCTACGTGTTCTGTTTACGCGCTACTAAGCACAGACTCTCTTTCTCAAGTGAGATCACCACTGGAAGAAAAGGGAAGGATCACTCCTAAATGCAGCCTTTCGATTATATATATACGATACCAACACACCCCTGCCTCCCTCGCTGTCAAAACTCTCCTCTCTAGTGAGTGAGACCAGCCACCTCCTTTCCTTCAACTTATTCAAGCGATTCCGTCAGTAGGAAATCTCACTGATAGAGTATATATACTGAAAAAAACAATGCTAAATCTCAAGTCCTGTAGGTTGAGCACCCTTTTCAAGGAAATATAGAATAGCGGATTGAAATAGGTTAGATTCTTTTCTTTATAGGATCATACATCAAACAAAACCCACTTTACGAGGATCTCTTCCTTCTCTATCGAATTCAAGGAAATATAGAATAGCAGGAACATGGAAATAGATTAGATTCTTTTCATAAGAACCCACTTTACGAGGATCTCTTCTCTTCGGGCTCGAACATCAATTGCAATGATTCGATAACCAACCGGTTGGATAGATGTAAATTAACAAGACCAGCCCAGAACCGTATAAGAAGGTTTCTCCTCGTACAGCTCGAGGAAATTCACAGTCATGTATAGAATGATAATGAATGTCAAATGGATGAATAGATTATTCAATCAATTAGACTATTAAATACTTTTTTCTTCTTTTTTGAAAGAAACTCATTCCATTCTTACTTATCCTCGTAACTCAATCAAATGGTAGGTATAACTCTCACTCAAAGGAAAACAACCCTTAAGCTTAAGCACTTCATTTATTGAGCGATCTATCTCTAACTGCTTCATTTTTGTCTGTCTCCTTTATCATCTATTTCAATTCATTTTGATCTAGTTTCGTTATTGAGACAATTGAAAAGGATTTTGACTTGCTTGTTGAGGCTTTATCCTTGCCTTTAATCATTGGGTTTAGCCATTACTTCGGTGCGGTGATCTTTAATCGTTTCAAAATGGCAACAACATACCAATGGATTCTCATGTGATACACTTTTGATCACATGGGTCCAATTGGCTCCTTTCTCTTTCTATACCTAACATATACTTACTTAGTCGTTTTCACTTATTGATTGACACTACTAACCCTAGATCTCCGCCCTTGATAAAGGAATCAATACTTTCTACTCGAGCTCTAGTGGAACAGAACAAACGATGTCGAGTCAAGCTTCATTCCCATATAATAGAAAATGTAGGGTATAAGAATCCATAGTGGATCATGTCTTTTCATACCACATCGTTTTAACCGAAGTGTGCCCCTCACATTTCGTGCAACAAACGGGTCTGGTATGTAATTGATTGATTTATGGAATCATGTATAGTCATTGGTTTAGTTGGTCCATAGTAATTTATACTGTTATGACATGGGTAGTTTAAAAGGTAAGCTTTAGTCGGATATGATATGGTTTTCTATATATCTTTGTTGAATATACTCTTCTATATCTAATAGACATACTTTCGGACGGAAGGATTCAAACCTCCGAATGACGGGACCAAACCCCGTTGCCTTACCACTTGGCCACGCCCCATTTATATTCACCACTAATAAACACTAATATTCGTAGTGGTTGGTCGTCAATTCCAGTACAAAGATTTATAGAAAGAATTCTATGCTCGGATTTTGATACGTTTATAGATCCAATTAAACTGCATTTATTGATCATTACATATAATTCCCCATTAAGATAATGTCTGAAAAGTAGGATTTCTTCTATTTATTATTCTCCTTTTCGAATTGAAGGATTTTTTATAAGGAGTTCAAGCAAGAAAGGGGTTTTGACATACTTTATGTTATTCATTCTGTATCCCTTAATAATAAATAGGGGATTAATAACTCAATCAAAAGAAATTGTTAGGCTTATAATCTCTTAAGTTTCATTGGTATCTGTCTCAATTCTTTCCTTTATTCACAAGTCAAGTAGTTTTTTCGTCACCAAATTGCCTAAGGCCTACGCTTTTTTGAATCCAATAGTAGATGTTATGTCAGTAATAGCTCTATTCTTTTTTCTATTAGCTTTTGTTTGGCAAGCTGCCGTAAGCTTTCGATAAGATTTTGAATACTGTCCGAGACTGATGATTAGTAAAGAAAAAGAAATTGTTATAAGATCAGAGAAATCGTCCATGCAGTCTGAACGAACCTTTGAGTTGAGTCCAATATGGTAATTCTTCTATAGCTGGGAGAAGGATCACTCTCATTTTCTTATTCTTACTTTGTTTCCATTGAACGACCCTACCTGTTAGAGTCCCCCACAATATATAATTATATAATTGTCGGTCGGTATTAAATACAATTTCGAGTAATGAACGACTCAACTCTTCCTAATTTGATCAATTCGACATCTTTCCTAAACTATCAAAAAAGTAATTGACAGAAAGGGAAAGAGAGGGATTCGAACCCTTGGTACAAAAAACTCGTACAATGGATTAACAATCCGACGCTTTAGTCCACTCAGCCATCTCTCCCCAAATTGAAAAAATGGGATCACGAAATGACGAAACAGAAATTTATTGAATTGGATCAATACTTCCAATTGCAAGGAATAAGGGATCCATGGATAAAGGTGGAATTTTTGCTAATCGTAACTAAATCTTCAATTTTGTCTTTGTATAAGGGAGATTGAAGCAAAACAAAAGAGCTATGAAACAATGTCTTTGCTAAACTAGAGACGTCGACATCGTTTTTTAGCTCGGCGAAAACAAACTACTTTTCCTAAGGATTATATTAAATAGAAATAGGGAACGAAATAAATAACTGGAAAGATTGTTAGAATCTCCTCTTGTATAGGGATCATCTATAAAGCGGGTCCTTTTGAATGCATTCAGATGGAAAGGCTGACATAGATGTTATGTATGGGTGGCATATTTGTTTTTCTTTACATCTTACATGTAAGAATTTATCCATCTTCCATAAAGGAGTCGAATGAAACCAAAGTTTCCCATTCGGTTTTGAATTAGAGACGTTCAAAATGATGAATCAACGTCCACTATATATAACCCCTAGCCTTCAAATCTAACGATGCGGGTTCGATTCCCGCTATCCGCTTATCTTATTCTTATTATATCTATTCTTATATATATTAGAAATAGAAGAAATTAGAAGATTTTCAAGTTATCAAATTGATTTCTACTTTACTATTTTCTTTTATACTTGGTCTTGAAGTAGAAAACGTTCCATCTGTTCCTGAATAGCTTCTTTCAAAAGGGCTTCTGCTTCAGGGGTGAATATCTTGGTGGAAGATATTATTTCTTGAAACTAAGGTTTATTCGTTTTTACGTAAGTACGTAACTTAACGAGAAATTTTCTTACTTGTTCAATTTCTAATGAATCAAGATAACCATTCGTTCCGGTATAAATAGTCATTATCTGTTCTTCTACATGAGAGGGAATGATTGAGATTGTTTGAGCACGTAATCGTTGACCTCTTGCCAATTGATTATGAGTAGCTTTATCGAGATCAGAAGCGAATTGCGCAAAGGCTTCTAATTTGACAAATTGAGCCAATTCCAATTTCGATTTGCCGGCTATTTCTTTCATGGCTTTAATTTGAGCTGCAGATCCTACTCTGGAGACGGAAATTCCCACATTAATAGCAGGTCTGATTCCAACATTGAATAGATCCGCAGATAAGAATATTTGTCCATCGGTAATGGAAATTACATTAGTAGGAATATAAGCTGAAACATCTCCTGACTGGGTCTCAACTATTGGTAAAGCAGTCATACTTCTTTCACCTAAAGCAGAACTTGATTTAGCGGCTCTTTTCAAAAGGCCTGAATGCAAATAAAAAACATCTCCCGGATAAGCTTTGTGGTCGGGCGGTCTTCGTAAAAGAAGAGACATTTGTCGATAAGCTTGTGCTTGTTTGGAGGGATCATCATAAATGATTAAAGTGTGTTGTTTTCTGTACATCAAATATTCAGCCAAAGCAGCTCCTGTATAAGGGGCAAGGTATTGTAATGTAGCTGGAGAATCAGCCACTACTATAATAGTGTATTCCATTGCCCCACTTTCCTGTAAAGTAGTAACTACTTGAGCCACAGAAGAGGCTTTTTGACCGATAGCTATATAAACACATATTACATTTTGCCCTTGTTGATTCAGAATCGTATCCGTGGTTACTGTAGTTTTACCGGTCTGCCTGTCCCCAATAATTAATTCTCGCTGACCACGTCCGATAGGAATCATCGCATCAATAGCAATAATAGTGTATTCCATTGCCCCACTTTCCTGTAAAGTAGTAACTACTTGAGCCACAGAAGAGGCTTTTTGACCGATAGCTATATAAACACATATTACATTTTGCCCTTGTTGATTCAGAATCGTATCCGTGGTTACTGTAGTTTTACCGGTCTGCCTGTCCCCAATAATTAATTCTCGCTGACCACGTCCGATAGGAATCATCGCATCAATAGCAATAAGTCCTGTTTAAAGAGGCTCATATACGGAACATCTCGAAATAATACCAAGAGCGGGGGATTCAATTAACCGAGAGTCAGAAGCTGAAATTTCACCTCGGCCATCAATAGGTTTAGCCAGGGCGTTTATAACACGACCTAAATAAGCCTCGCTTACTGGTATCTCGGCCATCAATAGGTTTAGCCAGGGCGTTTATAACACGACCTAAATAAGCCTCGCTTACTGGTATTTGAGCAATTCTTCCCGTTGCTTTTACAAAACTTCCCTCGTGTATCAGCAAACCATCACCCATTAATACAACACTAACATTATTTAATTCTCAATTTAGAGCTATGCCTATAGTACCCTCTTCAAATTCGACTAATGAACCTGCCATTACTTCATCAAGACCATAAATACTAGCAATGTCGTCGCCTACTTGAAGTACAATACCGGTATTTACAATTTTGACTTCTCTATTATATTGCTCAATACGTTCACGGATAATATTACTAATTTCATTTGCTTGAAATGACAATATTAGCACTGATGGTACGTAAATGTAACTCGTTCAAACAACTATTCAGAGTTCCTAGAGCTCCTTGTAAGGCTTGTTGGAAAACCTGTTGTCGTACTTGATTAATCACTTTTTGTTGTTCAAAACGAATAGTTTCATTTTTTTAATTTTCTAATTGTTCCAAACTTTTAGAAGTTGAATTAATCAAATTTCATTTTTCTCGTTCTATCTCAGAATATCCATTCACTCGAAACTGATTCGCTTCCATTTCGACTTTTCGTAAGCGGGCCTGGGCTTTTTCCAGCTGTTTAATGGCCCCCCGTGGAGTTCTTCTTCATTTTGAATTGTTTTCAAGATCCTCTGTTTTCGATTATCTAATAAATCACTTAATGAAAGTAGATTGTCTTTCCATTCATTTCAAAACTTCGACGATCCCTTCCAGAACCAAACATTCATCTTTCGATTCATTTGGCTCTCACGCTCAATTATTGCAATTATTTCTGGGAAACTCCCATATATCTTTTTGAATGTAATGAGCCTATCCTCTTTTCTCTATTCATATTCCACAAAGAAAAAGAAAAAAGAAAAAAGAAAATTGATCATTAATCCAAGACCCAAATATTCGGAGGACTCTTCTGACCAAACAAACAATTGTCAGCAAAGTTGTTTCTTTTTTTCTTGAAATCCAAAGAATGTTTGTTACTTTATACATAACATAGGTCATTGATTCAACACAAGAAATAAGCGCTAGCAAAGCTTTTAAACGATTTTGGCAGAACACCCACCTCTTTTGTAAGTCTAACTGGCCTATGCCTATAAATTTGATTAAGCGCTTTAAAAACTTATGTGCAGCGGATACGCGACATCCCATTTCCGACTCAAGTATAGGCAATGCTGAAGAATAAATACTCAAGCTTCTTAAGTCTACCTCAGTATGATAATCTACATGTAGATCTCAGTCCGTCCCTACGTAAGCAGAGATTTGTCCATTTCCATAACTGAGACTAGGATTGGTCTTTCGCATTGAAGGCAAGCCTTTAACCCTTACCTCTAAAAGTCATTTAGTTACCTAATCAAACAGTTCAATCCAAGCCGAAGGCAAGGACCGTTAAGGGTCGGTCCGCCCATATGGAGGATGATATAAAGTAAAGAAGAACTTCCACACTCTAGCTTTAAAGAAATTGAACCCTTTTTGCAAAAGACCGATCACTCATAGAAAAAGCTCATGTGCAACTAGCTTTCAAATGGTACAGCCTACCATCTCCCCAGTTTACACCAAACCAACTTACATAAAGCTACTGGGAACGGTTGAAAGACATGGTCGACCGATGCAACATTTATTCTCGGACTTTTCGCCCTTGATCCGAATAGGGGTGGGAGCATGAACTCCAATTTACGCGTATTAAAACGTTGACTCCTTCCTCTCCAGAATCCGATCGAAAAAAGTAGTCACTCTGACGGGATTCTTAAATTGTTTACTTGAGAATGGAAGTTAGCCTGTGAATCTGAAATATCAATCTCGTAAATCAGAAAGATCACTGAACTTCGAATTGGTCGTTGCTCACCTATACTCAGTATACCCAGTAAAGCACGCTGGTTCAACGCAATGCGGTCACCTTCTTCGTCAACTGGAGGATCGTCTGAAGAAAGGTAGGAAGATGACTACGACGGGATTGAACTCTAAGTCAGTCATTATATTGAGTTCCCCCAGGGGAAGAAGAACAATTAGTTGCGGGCGCGAAGAGCCCAAAGACCCTCTTTCATTATTCCCACTTCAGAGGAAAGAAGTCATAGCAGCCTCAAGTCCTTTATCTTTAAAGAACAGAAGCCGGACGGAGCTAGCTTCAAACTCAGACTACTGCAACTAGAAAGAGAAGGCCAAATCCATGATCTAATTGAGTCAATTCAGTAGGATCTGAAAGCCATCCATTCTATTCCAATTTACTGGGATTCACTGCCTCATTAGTTGACTTCAGTACTGGCTATTCTCTTGCTTACGGCTTTGAAAGCCTATTTTCTGACTCTTCTTCAAAGGCAAGAAAGAAAGCTATAAGTCCGACCAGATTACAAAGAGAGAGGAGGCAAATGCTGACCTAATCCAAGGCTATTGTTGATCTATTTGATGTAGAAACTTCTAGACTTTGTGCCAAGAGTTCATTCCTTTACTACTTAACTTGAGCCTACAACCTTATATTCAATATCTATTCCTTACAGGGTGTAATCAAATCCGGCTTCTGCTTGACTTGCTTATACTTTATCGGACTGGATGGGAATGACAATCCCATAATAAATAAGATATTTCGGTTGATGTCCTTGAACTCTATTCTACTGAATTGACTCTAGCAGCTCAGGGATCTAATCTATAGCCCGGGGAAGATCTGGAATAGAATGACTGCATTACGACTTACAAATCTAAGGCAGTAGGATCTCTTAACTGCTAAGGGAGTTGATTACTCACAATGGCTTGACTTGCCTGCCAGAGGTCTTGAAGGAAACGACCTTTATTCATACAAGAGAAGAACTGGGACATAGCCATCTCTATGGATATTAATCATTCTCTTTTGAGAGAATCTCGACCTTCTTAATAGAAGCCACTCAGCCTAGACGAGTAGATATAGCTCCTAGTAAGACTTTATCTAACTCTCTTAATCCCATGGATCAACAGTTGTCAGATGTGAACCTGCTTTCTCAATCTCGAATGTTTAGAGTCTTGATTTGTCTACTACAGGATTGAATTATCTTCTACTGCTTGAAGAGCCGGCAGGGAACTAAAGGGACTAACCTTTCTTTTGGCCTGGGGTTACAGAACAGAAAGACTGCTGACAAAGGAATCAAAACATGATTTCCGGATTCTCATTCTGACTTCGTTGCTTGCTACATCCTTTCCTACTTTCTCATCCAAAGGCAGGTAAGTGAAAGACTGAACACATCAGAAAGTGGATCGTCCCTCATCTTTTTTATGGTTTATGTCTTGAGGCTCGACTTTAAGAAAGACTTAGACGACTAACCTCTTTCCTCGTGGCCAACTCTCAAGGGCTGAAGTCCGACGCAGAGCTCTTTGGTTCTTCAGTTATAGCAGCACTAAGCAAGATCCAACAGCTCCAGTCCTACAGGTTTCCACTAAAGTGCCTTAAGTAGCCCTCGAAGAGTTCGTTTATTCTCTCCTCGCTTTCAAAGATATACTGACCGTAGGTATCTTACCATCAGATACCGACAGTCGTCTTCTAACATTTCCGACCTTTAAATAAAGGGTTTGAATCAATGTCATATAAAAAAAAAGCTCTTTTTCTCTAAACAACCTGATTTTCGAGACCTTGTGAATTGCATTACCATAACTCAAATCAAAATGAATTCAAAAAAAGAACTCTTGTGATTCGGAATGAACCTTTCTCGGTGGAAGAAAAGGAATAGCGATGGATTCCTATGGAGCATCCAGGAACAAGAAGATTAAATCAGTAGACGAATTCTTACATGGGCCAAGGAAAGAAAAGGTCCGCCTACATGATTTCATCTATACGAACCTGACAGAATAGCTTATATAGTCATGATTCAATTCTGGTCCTTCTTTCTCATTTTTCGGATCCGATTGGAATAATGGAGAAGTAGGAAGACTTTGGGGATTCATAATGAATATCTCGATTATGTCCTAGGATAGAAAATATGAATAATGAAAGATGAGGAAGAGTAAACCCTGTAGTGACTTAGCAGTTCTCCTAATCGACTACAACTCATCATAATTCACATTCTCCTTAAAAACTAATAAAAAAATGACTCGATAGGCGGTTACCTTTTTCATATCTATATCCTCCGCTGAAAAATCAAGACTAAGATAGGAATAGGAGTTTCGTGGAAAATATAGCACCTTTCTCGGATTAGAAACGATGGCTTACGCCTATTTCTTAGGACGTTTAAAGAGCATGACTCTACCGCTTAGTTCAAAAAAGGGCCCATGTGATTCAATTCATGAATTAGCCCACTATGAGTTTACTGCATCTATAATAATCGATATCTTTCTATATCTCTTTCTTATTCAAATGATTCTTCTCATCAGCATTCGTGTCTCTGTTACAACACGGCGAAACCAAATGGTTCGAATGAAATCCAATGAGCAAAAAGAATTAGGTAGGTTGTACACCTAATTTTCCTAGGATTGTAGTTCAATCGGTCAGAGCACTGCCCTGTCAAGGTGGAAGTTGCGGGTTCGAGCCCCGTCAGTCCCGACGGATCAAAATCCAATAAAAAAATACATAGATAAATTAAATCCAATAAAAAAATACATAGATAAATTAATCTCTTCATTTCCTGTGAGAAGGAGTACAAATAGCATAATTTCATTCCAAATGGGGACCCTATTATTATCTATTTTGTTAGTTTTTTCGTTTCACATTTCTCATCAAACAAATATGGGAATTTCCATTTCTTCCACTAGTACCGATGAATGGGAAAAAGACATGTGGATTAGTACAATTATTGGTAGCTCAACCTCAATGAATTACAAATTAGAATTTGAAACAATCTATCTCATTCTAATTTCACACTGAACTTTTGATATATTCCTCCCATTACTAATTCAAGGAAAGAGGATATTAATAAGATCAAACAAGGATCCCATCTCTCTTAGCGAGGTAATTAAGAATTTCTTTTCCGTTTCAGAGGGGGAAGAATTTCTTTTTTATACTGTGGCTCTTATCATACTTCTTTGTTTTCCAAGAAGATTAGATCATTAGAAAAAGGAAGTTTGCTGGGTGTACTTTTTGTTTCATTTCAAAGGGCATTTTATCAATAAGCCAGGGGAGAGATGGAACAGCGATTTCGCTTAACAGAAGAAGATATTGCTTAGGAACCTGAACCTTTGGCCGAGTCACTTCGTCCCCTCGTACCTTTATCTAATAGCTGAAAAAGAGCATCATCAAACCTTGATAGGAGAATTTAAAGCACTCAAGATGCATCATCCATTTCTTATGCTTTTTCGTCAGTATTGGCTGTTGCTAATCAAATGCGTAGATATGCTGAGAATTTGGAGGATGTTCGAGTAATTGAACAAAAAATCCTGCGATTCGAAATTCAATTATATTGTTGTTGCTATTGAGAAAGAGAAAGATTTTGATTCCATTACTATTGATCAACTCATGGGCTCTCTACAAGCTCGTGAAGAAAGAATGAATGAAAAGGAGCCACAAACAAGTTCTTCTCTCAAAGCTGTCCTTGAAAGAAAAAAGAGGATGGCTATGAAGAAAGAAAAAAGAAGAGGAAGTTGTGATCTCAAGATAGGGATCCTTTGTTGGATTCGGTAAGAGCTCAAAGAGGTTGCTGCTTGACTATCCCACTAAAGACATATAAAAAAGATATGAAAAAACTACTGATTCTTTTGCATGAAAATAAGTGGTCAATACTCCTCCGTCCTAAAAGAAAAGAAAATGAAGAATTTCAGAGCAAGAAAACATACATGCCTGCCTATTTAGTTAGCCTACTTATTAGCCTACTTACTGATTGACCTACTTACTGAATGCCAAAGCAAGGAAAGACTCTCTTCCATAGCTTCCGCTTGCCCACGCTTAGCACGCATACATGTGATTCTTCTTCTATCTCCTATAATCTCCATAGTTAAAAGGAGAACTAGCTAGAAAGATAATTGGCAACTTTCTTTCTTTCAAAACCTGTACGGTGCCTATTCACTCTTCCAAGGCCATCGAGAAGGGATTGATTCTATTCACAGACTGCTTTCCTTCTTGTCCACTCTTTGACTTGGCTTAATGATTGGTCCCCGTAGACAGGTATTGCTTCAATGCCCTTGCTATCTTCAAAGGTAGAAGAAGGTTAAGGAAGAACCATGCTTACCTTACCATACAATAGTAGATTGGTCCTTTGGAGCTACTACTGATTCCGGCTTGGGATGATTAGAGCTCCAAAGAAAGGTCAAAGAAGGCAGGGAAGAAAAGACATGCAATGAATTGAATAAAGAAGGCCGACAAGGTAAAGATAGATAGAGCTCCACACATAGTTTTGAGTTCAGCGCAAGGCTAGCTCTCATTCATATATTATATGCTTGAAAACAACCTGCCTTTCCTTTAAGGAACCTTGTGATTCATTTCGCGTCCTATCTACACACGTACTTGTCTCGTTCCGAGTGCTAGGACCAATAAAATCCGAATCATTCTACCAATAAGATCTTAACCAGACATTTAGTAGTCACTCTTGTTTATTCTACCGGTCGACGAGAGAGGCCATTCTGCAACCTGACCTTATGCGCCTGATTTTCTTCTTCTCTATGCGTACGTCTTGAGAATCTTTGATTTTAGGAGAGATTCCATGCCCATCTTATGCAAACCTGTTGGAATCTCATCTGTGACTATCTTGCCTACGTTTGAATCATCATCCACCTGAGCAAACCAACCTTCTCTTGCCCAGCTAGCTCTGTTGCTGATAGGGCTAAAGTGCATAGTCAGCGTTGGTTCAGTATAGCGCGGTAGTAGCACATTAGATTAGGGGTAGTTAGCGTGCATTAACATTAGTGCATTAGATTAGAGTGTTGCGTGTTGTCTTGCTAATGCCTCCCTAATGTGCGTCTTGCCTTTGTATTTTAGCCCTTCTCCTTCTCGAGAGCTTAGGGGCCCCTTCCTAGCTTATTCTTTTCTTTCTTCGGCAGGCACGATCAAATGAGGATGATGGGGGGATGCTTTTTAAACTAAACAGCCTTTGGTTTGTTCATCTGCTTTTTTTTCATTTGATGCTAAGGAACGAAACTAACCTGCCCTAGTCCGTAGTAAATAGAGGTGGAGCAAGGGCAAGGGAGCGAAGCAGCGAGACCGAGTTCAAGAAGGGAGAGGGAGTTGATAAAGATGAGTGAGTACGTGCGAAAAGCCAGAGGTGCGAGCCCTTACTATACTATAAAGGAGCTTTGAGCGAGGGTGTGACGTTGAAGGTTGCTTCTTATTACATTACGTCGAGTCAAAGGTTGTTTGTTACATACGTAATAAAACGACACGTAAGGCACTTCAGTGAACAAGCTTAACTACTAGATGCTCTTTCGACATCATACACAGTAAAGAAAGGACTGATGAATGACCTTTTCCTTAGCCGTAGTACTCTGATTCAACCGCTTATGTTCTTCGCCAATGTTTCAAGGTGATCAGGTTCAGCCTGATTGATCACATATACTCATTTTAAAGACAAGATGTTTGACAACTTCTCGAACGTACTTTGACTAGTGAAATTAGGTGCAAATCCGCAAAATGTGTCGTGCCAAAATTTCTCTACGGTAAGGGATTCATTCTTGTAGGCTTGGTATGATATAGTTCAGTTCCCTTTCAGCAAGGGCGATAGGTAGGCAAACAAACCTTGTTGTGGTCTCATTCATCCTTTCACAAGCTCAGAAAGTGGGCTTGGAAGCCTCAGTTGGTACTGTCGATTGTTGTACTTCGAAAGCTCCGCTATCTATCTGAATAATTGACTGAAAGTGGGCTTCCCGGTTTGCTACCGTTAGTATATAAGGGGCTTTAGCCAAGAATAGAAGAAAGTCCCAATGCAGAAGTAGAGAATGAAAATGACAAAGCACAGGTCTCAACGAGCGTCAAGTACTTCCCGATCAGTCTCACTAGCGCAGCAGATTTCTCTTTCTTTAGTCTTTAGTTAGGACTGCCATTGAAGAGATGGGTTAATCCAAGCCTAATGGTCGACCACATTCAATGGTCAAAAGTCATGCTAAGAGCTCCTTTTCTTAGATAATAAGTGAGACATTGAATGAAGGGCTCACTCTTTCAATCTAGCTAGTTGATGAAAGGTCAAAGGCAGTCTCTTTAGATTCAATTCTACTCTTTTTTGAGGCATTAAGAACCAATTGAGGCAGGAGGTCAATTACCAAGATACCGTAGTTGTCACACTAGTAGAAGCAAATCGGGAACTGGAGCGAAAGAAGAAGGAGCTTTTGGACAAATCCGCTGCAGGACAAAATGAAGGCAGAAATGTCAAAGGAATTTACTTCATTGAAAAAGAGAAAGACGAAAGCAAGACAAGATTCATTCGACTTTACAGAAAGAGAAGCTCATGAACCTCTATGACCTGACCGGACTCTATTATTTCCTTAACCTTTGACTCTCCTTGTCCCTATTCTTCAAACAAAGCAAGACAAGCTCATTCACCGATATGTCCCTTCCCTGATTGAACTATAAACTAAGACTCAACCGAAAACCTGAACCAGATTGAACGAGGTAATGAAGAAGGAAAGACGAAAGAAACGAAAGATTAATGAGACTGAACTGGAAGGAAAGACTCAACAAGAATTATCCTTCACTCCTTCACCAAATTGAACTGTAAGAAAAGAAGAAGAATGTGAAAACCTGAACCTCGGCTTCGCTCCTTCAACTGATTGAACAAGGTAAGTAAAGCGGCTAGATGAGAAGAAACTCTCATGTCCCCGGTTCCTTGTCTCACTGCTTGCTTCGCTCCTCTTTATTCTTTCACTCGATAAAGCGGCAAAAAATAAATAGACTGATCAAGCGTAAATAGAAACTCCTTCCCCTCGGCTTCGCTCCTCTCCTCTGATTCTTCTCCCTAATAAAATGATGAGAATTCCTTTCCCTCTGAGCTCCGAAACCTTTTTACCGAGGTGAATAAGAAGAAATCAAAAAAGGGGAAGACGAAGACAAAGTCAATTCGTTCCTGAACCTATCGGCTTCCCTCCTTCACCTATTCATTGTCGGTCTCATAGCTTCCTTCCCTTCTTTCACTATAAAGGAAGAAAATGAAAGAAAAATTTGCTCACTCCTGAACCTGTCCTTTACCCTTTATCTAATAAGAAGAAAGAAGAAGAAAATGAAAGAAAGAGAAGCTCCGAAACCTTTTACGAGGATAGTAGGGAGAGGAATTATCATCATTTAGTTAGGGATTCGACTGAAAAGGCACATGCAAATCTAACGGACTGGACTTCTTTCACGAGGGCCGCAATAGCTCCTACTTTCACTAAATAAGAGTTTTTCAAAGGTCAAATTCTTTCTATTTTTCTAGCCTGGCTACCTTTTAACCCACATTACATGCTTTCTAATGTGGCCATGATTCAGTCAGATCCTTTATATCCTCCTTTTATCCATCCGAGGATCCGTTCTGTAAGCCACTATCCAATGTATACCTTAGGCAGAACCAACCCTCGCCCGTTTCGTAACAAGGCCAAAGACGACCGAAGAAAATGATGTTTGGAATAATTATTCTCAGCTGCATCTTTCTCTTTCGTCGTTATTCTTTTCATTTGAAAGAGAAGTACGACCTTCAACTTGTACTTCTTATGTATATATTGTTGTGATTTAGCATTTCTTTATTCATTTCTTGGATTCGCATCTACGTGTATTCCCTAGTAGATATGATGGTTTTGACCCCCTTATTCCCGCTAGTCTTGAGTGTGGGGACGGGGCAGGGGCTTCCTCTGCCATCACCATCTGACCTATCCAGTGAGTTCTCGTGGAGTGGGTCGTGGATTAATAATTATTATGGCAACCTAGATGAGGCATCATCTTCCCTACCTAACTTGGACCACATGCAGCTCAGCAAAATGTAGAGGGTGAGGGGAGTTCCGCCCCGGGGATGACCCTTTGAGCAGTACAGGAAGCATCGAATGCTTTTGTTACAGAATAGGTAGGAGGGGAGGTTTGGATTGGACAACAAGGGCTTTGCGCCTTAAACGGTCTTGTCTTTCTCTTTGTGCAAATCCAGTGCTGGTGTCGAAGGTTTAGCCCAGCCCGGTGAATCAAGCAATTGTATCAGGAAGCGCTGCTCCTCTACTCAGGAAGAGGGTTGAAGATGGAGTTTCTTTTTGCAAGCGGGAAGCGAGCAATGCCTCTCTTGTGGCTTGTTGCTCTACGCTGCGATTATGAAAGGGATGGGCCATCAAAAGCACCAAATTGGCCATTCATTTTCTAATATGGTGTCTAGTTAATTGCATATGTCATTCCTCATTTGAATTAGTGACCTGCTTCAACAGACAAAATGGATTCTGCGTCCGCGTATAAAAGACCAGCAACAAGCAGCTCCATCATCCACATCTTATATGCCATTGGCGGGGGTCCCATTCGTCATGTGCCGGATCCCATTCCCAGTAAGTAAAGCATCCTTGAACCCATACCCTTGATTCCCGCCTTGAGCCTCAGCCCAAAGGACCAAAGGTTGCTGTTTGGTCTGGATAAGCAGGCATGGACAGGCTCCTCGAGCGGATACCATTCCAATAGGGAAGCTCATCTTCCCATTACTGGCGGAGAACTCAAAGGCTACAAACTCCTTAGGTCTTGTTTTGTAAGCTTGAAGCTTTGAACCTGTCGAGATTAACTTACAACTTCACTAACTTAAGCTTACCAGATCAAGTAGATCACTACCGAAACCCGTACCATACACGCTTCTTTCTCAGCTTCGCCTCTTTCTGCCAACGCCGACCCTTCCCGTATGCTTTGAGGGATTGAGCCTTCGGATCCCACCTTATTGGTCTT
Source organism: Cucurbita maxima (assembly GCF_002738345.1). Classification (NCBI taxonomy): domain Eukaryota; kingdom Viridiplantae; phylum Streptophyta; class Magnoliopsida; order Cucurbitales; family Cucurbitaceae; genus Cucurbita; species Cucurbita maxima. The sequence continues at coordinate 5,244,776 of NW_019272027.1, forward strand.
CTTTCTGCTGTCGCTGATAAATGTTGAATGTATAGCGCTCTTCCGCTGAGAAATGCCCTCCTTTTGTCTTCGTCTTGTGGTCCCAAACCGAGACATATGGTTTTGGTATAGAAAAGAAATGTTACCAAGGGGCTCAACCGCCTTATCAGTAGATCTCCCTCCGTCTTATCGTACCTCTAGCAAACAAACTTCGAGCTGCTGAATCGGGCATAGAACAACGGTATATTGTTTTTCTGCTTGTTTTGAAAGCTTGAAACGACAAACAAGTGGTGACTATGAGACGACTTGCTACTGAGCTTCATGTGTTCTTTATTATGGGGTCCACGCAACAAGAGCGCTTCTTCTTTTTCTTTGCCACCATGAGACCTTGCCTTATTTGGTAGTGGAGGGGTGGAATCAACGCAATTCGTACTGGTAGTAGTGAGACGTCGCCTTCACTGGGTTGGAATAGTAGGTCTCTCGAGCCTTGTTCTCTGCGGTCATTCTTGCAGCCCTTGCCTTTGTCACTATCAAATCTACACCTGACTTTTTGAACCAAGCTAAGGTCATTACTGAATCTACATATCCTAGGGACGATCAATTCTTCGTTGGTGGTAAATTAACCGTGAATGGACTCTAACTCTAATGGCTGAGCTAGGTATGTATGCTTACCAATCTTGTCTCAAGCACGCGGTAGACTGCCTCGCCGTGCCCTGTACTGATGTTAATTGAATGAATGGACACCACACAAGTTCGTGCTCCGAATCTATAAAGAGCTGCGTGCCTGAGTCCTTCTGCCCCAAAAAAGGATTGTTCCTTGTTGGTACAAGCTTTTCTTGTTCTCTTATACCGTAGGATTGAATTGTTTTCCTAATGTTGTAAGGGACTCCCAAGCACATTCATTCTCTACCCTGTCTACTGAGAAAGAGAAGTTAGTGAGAAAATTCGCTTAATTGAATTGATCGTAGATGTATTGGGAATCTTTCTTGAATTGAGAGGAAGGGAAGTAGGAGCATCGTGTTAAGACAAGGGCAGTGGGTAGGTAAAGACAGTGTGGGTTTACAATCAAAGCTCCAACTGTCACTGATGCCGGGTAAACCACTAGGGTATGAATTTTGATCTAGGATCGGTAACGGGCGAAATTACGTACGTGAGAGAAAGAACCTCTTGGTGGAGTCCCCTCGAGGACAGAATAGCACAACTTAGTGACTAGGAGCGTAGGGAAAGCCTGTTGCGCCTTATTTTTGTTTGACCGGCCTATCCTCTTTCAAGAAGCAAGCTCCCTCCCGTTGTCCAGTCCCTGGGCGGCTCTCGGTTTTTTTAGCATGTTGGAAGATTAGGCGGCAGTTTCAAGACTCGAAAGCTTGACGAACAAGCAAATCAAGCCCTAACTATTTATTTGAATAAAAGATTTTTCCCTTACTACTCAAGTGGTAAGGTAGGGCGTATTCTTTGAAGAAAACAGACTTTAGGAAAGTGGTTTAGGTAGCTCAGCTGGTTAGAGCAAAGGACCGAAAATCCTTGTGTTAGTGGTTCGAATCCACTTCTAATCAAAGAGTCCAAAGGACACGTAGCCGGGACCTGATTTGGAAATTCAAATGAAAGAGGAAGCAAAACAAGTAGATTTGATAAAAAAAAGTTGTAGATTACTCGAATTGGTTCTCGCGTCCCTATGCCAAAAAGAATGGGCGAGTTTTGTTTGAGTGTTCATCGATTGGGTGGATCCATATGCTCCAGGCGGGTGAGACGAGGTGTAGCGCAGTCTGGTCAGCGCATCTATTTTCGGTACAGAGGGCCATAGGTTCGAATCCTATCACCTTGATGTGGTAGGCGAACTGCGCACACTGAAAAAAAAAAGAAGAAGATCTCCTTTTCTATCACACGTAGAATTGTCATTCGTTTGTCTTTTGAAACCCCTTACCTTATCAATCATGAGGCAGGTTTTTGGCATCATAGCCTCTCCACAGGTTCCGAAGACTCCTTCGGCATCAATGTGCTCCAATGAAAGAGATCAGACCCTTTCCTGAACCAGAACCGGGCATAAAACGCCGGGGTAGAAAGTTGAAAGCGAGCTCTTTTCGCGTATATGCAATCTCGAAGCTCAATTAGCTCACGGACTGTCTCCTCAACCCTGGCGAGTACGAGAGCTTGGTAAGAGAGAATGTCGAATGAGAAAGACATTCGATTACAGCAACATTTGCAACTACCAAAGTGCACTAAACCTAGTAGAGATCTTCGACCTAACGATAATTGAACTTCAAGCCCATTTAATCAATCCGCTTTGTACCTTATTGTGGACCGAACCGGATGCATGCCAGACCCAAATTCTCTCTTAGTCACCCGAAGACGAAAGGAAGATCAGATCCGAAGTTTACGAATCGAAGAGAAAGCTGAGTTCTACACGCTTTCATTTTCAAAAGCTTCGCTTGCCTACGGTACTTTATTCAAGATGTGCAACAATACGGTCATATCTCAGTCGTGTATAGAGAATTCCTTTCTCATTTCCTTGGCGAATAACACAAATGAAATTGATTCCCTAACCGCCCATCTTATGAGTCCATTCTTGTCTTGTTGGTTTGTTGTACTATTTTGTACCTTTCTCGATTGATAGAAAGACGTTCGGGAGCTGGGAGGGCCTATCGTGAGGGAACTTTCCTTTTTACGGTAGGCAAAGGTAAAGCTGGAGCTGCGTATGTTCACGGTGATCAAGGCAGAGCGACTCCTTCTTTAAAAGAGGTTGGTTTTATCGAAACTCTTAGATCCGCTTTCGTTAAAGAAAAAATAGGAGCTCTTGGTTTGGCCGATGTCGATTTGTATGGCAATGCAAACTCGACTCAGGATGAGGATTCCACTTTTCATACTGCTGCTATGAGCCGAAAGAGCTGGTAAGCTATCTCGCTAAACGAAAGGCAAAAGCACGTACGAGTTGACCTCGTTACAAGGGGTGGGGGCCAGCCAAAGAAGGTCAGTCGGACTCGGTTAGGTTCTTCTATGCGGGAATGTATGCATATCGGTATCCTCTTCAGGACCGGTTGCTTCCTCTTTTTGTTTATACTATACGTTTGGAGAAACCTGCTAAGCCCGCCTTTCTTACCCGGTGTGATTCAATCTTTCAGCTCAAACTTTCCTATGGTCGGAAAAGGTAAGAGTAAGACTACCTTTTCCTTTTCTTGCCCGAGCCAAGGGATCATTCAGTTTCTACCAAAAATTTCGCTATCTATTAGTTGCCGTAATCGAATGTATTTCTCATTTCGTGTTAGCTCCTCCAAGAGCTTCCTAGTCCGTAGTAGACGAAACCTTGGACTTCTATCGAACTTATAGCATTGCCTGGTGAGCTCGCCGTTGAGGGTTGGCCTTACAGGAGATCGAGCAACCTTTCTTTCCCTACCTGGTATGCTTTCCCGCTTATCGCGCAACTAGCCAACTAGCCAAAGAGAGAAGGAGAGGGATCATGTCACTTAATTTGTATGTGCATTTATTTTGTCCATCCTGTACTTGCCTGCTTAGCTTTCTTAGCCAACATCTCCGGTTTCCCCCGAACCAAGAGGTTCTGCTTATCCAGACCCAACAGTCACACTTGAAGCCGAAAGACTGATTTTTTCATAAAGTTGGTTCATAGATCAAGAAAGAATGATGAAGCTATTTACAGGGACGGTTACGCGACACGTCTTTTCATACTCGCCTTTTCTTTAACCCTGCTATCAACCTAGCCATTCTCGCTTATTGCTTTAAGGGGTCTCCCCACTTTATGTGGGTATATATAGGCTTCATTAAGAATACCAAGTAGATCAGCAACTACAGGTTTCCCTCATCCTGTGAGGGAGGAAGGGTTCCGGGATACCTCGAGGCCCTTTTTCGTATATTTCATCATTAGCAACCTCCTCTTTATCGATCGTCAAAAACATATGCTTGATCAGCTTCCCTAGTGGTATTTCCTTGTAACTGACCAACATATACCTTTACTAACTCCACTGCTGCTCCCTCAATGCACTGCTATGCAGAGCGGAGGAAGATACTGAGGGCAGAGATTTTAGCTAACAATGACTTGACTCCTTGCCTTGCTCAATGCTTCTCCATCAACTGTAGCAGGAAGGACAGGAATAGGAGAAGGAAGAAAGAGACCCTCTTTCTATTTTAGGTTGGCCCTAGGAAAGGAAAGTTCTTCACTACCATTGCTATCCATCTGTCTATAATTATCAATGTTGATGGTATAAAGAAATCTTCATTATACAAACAGGTGAAAAGCAATCAAAGCAGTATCCAAAACCCACCACCCAACACCTTACGCGCCCAACTCAACGCTTCCTTGCTAACAACCAATCCCTCAAAGCAATGAATGCGGCTAAAAAAAAAAAGCACGCCATAGAACAAGAAAAAGTTTCTGCGAGGCGGAATATGGCATTGAACGGCGGTACGTACGGCTTAGAGCCAAGGCATTCATAGGTCTCCTATCGGAGCAGACGGAAGTGATAGCAGAAAAGGCAAGTCTTCCTAGGTCTAGAACAGCAAATGGGAAGGCTCTTTCTCCTCAAACTAACTCTTATGTATATCCTTCCCAAATCCTAGTGTTGGCTACCATCTTCAAAGCTATTGCTGCTACACTCATCTTCTAATTCATTTTTTTTTCTACAAACCTAGGCGACGCAACTTTTCAATGTTAACTTGCTTTGCTTCAGGGAAGAGTGAATGATCTGCCAGCTCTTGCAGAAATTTGTCAAAGTTGTTGCGAACCCCTAATTCCGCAGTGGCATGAGAGACAGCAGCCCTAAGGTCAACCTGGATTTAATCTAAACTTTGTGTACATTAGCTTCATTCATTCCACTCCAAAAGAGCCTTAAATAGAAAAGCAAAATGAGGAAGAGGTGGCTTTCCAGGGTTTTAGTAAAGGATCTCCAGCGGGGAACGATGCTCCTTCTCATGCCCGTTTGCCAACATCGAGAAAACTCGCCTTCTACTATCTTCCACTCAAAAATTTAGGATTGAGTTTCCGATTTGGTTGGTCATTCTGACTTGCCTTATTTGATTTGAATCACTTGGAAGGGTGCGAGATGCTTTGGAGGCACCATAGATTGCACCGTTGGCAACGACGCTTTTGAGTGCCCCTAACCGGGGCCGTAGATCGAGTTCTGGGCTAAGGTTACCGCCCTTCGAAACTCCCTTCTGGAAAAGGTGAAGTAGATCGACCAGGTTACCGGAAATGACCAAAGAACAAAAAAAAAAGAAAAGCCAAAAACAGAAACAACATAAAATGTTCATCCTTGCCCGACTAAAAGAAAGGGTTTGTGCTGCCCGCTCTAAAGGCTTTCCAAAAACTTCCTTGGGTGGGAAAGTCTAGACTAGAGCCGACGACTCGTGAAGAGATAAACCGCCAGAAGCAAGCAAGAAAAAGTCCCTCCCCTTTTTGTTTGCAAGTATAGCACTAAAAGCACCAAAGCTAGCCTATTTAGTAAGCGTGCAAGTGGAGAGAATTCTAAACTTGAGAGAAACTCTATACCAAAAAATTGGAAATGAGATTCCTTCTAGGCTGACTTTCATATGAGCAACTACTGAACTCAACTGAGCTATAAGTTGGAGACCAGATATGGGTATAGCACAGGCTGCTATGAGAGGAAATTCAGGCTCACCATCCGTCCGCATAGCGCCGACCCCAACCTGGGAGACAAGGATCCTTAACTCAGTCTCAAACACGTCCGTCCCGTAAAGACATCTATTGTGCTGGCCTTATCTTTTGTAGCTAGCTTCCGCCGCATGAATAAAGGAAGATGGTTCCACGGAGCGCAAGGAATCTTTTCCTACGCTAAGGCATTACATGCCAAAGAACTTGGCTGACACTCTTGTCATTCCCAAGTCTGACTTCGCCCTCATACCGAAAAAGAAATCAACTCGATAAGCCAACATATCCGATGCATAGCTGCTCTGCACGTATGCAAGTATCGACCCCGCATAGCATCATCCGACAATTTAGGCAACCCGATGTTCCGACAAGGCTCCGCTTAACGATCTCTTGCATGGCTCATTTCCCGTGCTTAGACCCACCCATGTTTAGCAGCCAGAAAATAGGGGAGAACCCACCTACACGTGCCTACTGGTGCTCTCGTGAAAGCCTAAGCCGGTAATTGGCTAAGATTCGTTCCTGCGCGCGAAGTGCAGCAAGCAATTAGGCCTTGCTTTAATTTGGTTGCTTTAGGGTTTAGGGTTTAGGGTTTAGGCCTTGGAGTTGCTCTTAGCTGGTCGGGTTGCCGGCCTGCAGACCCGTTTCGTTGCCATAGTTCCGGGCACATTAGGCCCTCTTTTTTATGCCAATACCTCGGAATGGAAACAAGACCACTAGAAATAGTTAAGGAATTGCAAAGAGTATAACCTTTTTTTGGGAATAGAGTCTATTCTTTCTTTCTATATGCACGGCGCGGTATAAGGGTGGTGGGTTTTAGTGGGCATAGGTTGTAGTTCCTTTTCCAGAAGAGAATGAATCATCCGATTCAAGATCCAGACCTGTGCGCTTGAGCAGCACTCCCAGTGTAAGGGGATAACTCTAACTACACAATTCTGGTGGCATAGCAAAAGCCTCATCTTTTTTTTTTTGAATTCAGGGGAGGGGGTGTGCGAATGAATCATTTTTTCACTTCTGATATGGATGTGGAATCCTATGTGCTATGCTTGCTTCTGATTGGTAAGAATCAATCCCCTTTCTTTTTTTCCAGGGAAGAAATTTGCCTATGGTTGATTTTTTATTAGAGAGAAAGCCAGCATTAATACCTTCCTTCAGCTTTCATAGGTAGGGGATCTAAATAGGCCCTAAGTTGCCCGAAGCAAGGATCTGCTGCTTACCGATAAAAGAATAATGTCTTTTAAGGTGGGTCTTTATACCTGAGGATCTTTTTTAGTTCATCCAAATTTCACTTCTGCAGAGATAGCATAACATAGATTGACAACCAATCCCCACAACATATGAGAGGTTAGGACGAGTGAGAGTAATCTCGATTCAACTCCCAACTCATCTTTTGCCCCTCTGTGATGAAAGGAGGATCATCAAGGAGATCTCAATTTGATAAAGAGAACTTTTGATTTTGCCCCCTTTTTCTAATTGTAAGGTCTTGTCCACCTGAGCGTTACAATGAAAAAAGAACTTGATCATCATTGCATCATTTTTCTCTAGGCTATCTTTCTTCAAGTGAGAGATCGGATCGTGAAACCTCCTTGGGCTCCTAAGGGCTATAGAACTCTCTCTGGCAAGCATTAAGCCAACTGCCGACTCTAGTTGCTTCTACATGCTATATTCTCTTCGTCTAACACATTCAACTACCTTTTCTTGCAACGAGTTCGACTGCAGCTCACATTTTGTTTAGAATCTCTTTTTATGTGTCTGCCCCTCAGGTTCGGTTCTTCTTAGTTGTAACCTCTTTTTCTTTTTGAACAGCCCAAGCTAGATGACAAAGCTGAGCTCGAAGGTCCCTTTTTGATGTGGTAGAAGTACCTCGCAATCTTTTCTTCTGTTGCTGGGAAAGTCTTCCTCGGAATGTAAGTCAAAGCCTTGAAAGGAGTTGTCTCCCCAATCTGACTCTGGAATCAAAACCTTGATTATTACATGCATCTCGATATTTGATGAAGAGTGAGTGCTGGCCTTTTCATATTGAATCACAGCCATTTCCCTCTTTCTTGGGGATCAAACTCCAGGGAACAAGCTTAAACACTGATTCAAGCTGTCAATCATTAGATTGTTCTTTTTGTTTCATAAAGGCCGGAGCCCTTGATAAGAAAGAAGCCAATCTTGTAATTCTTGAGGATGATTATTTGAAGCAATAATTCCATAAGCAAGTACATGACACTGACTTTCAAGCTCCGAAGAAGACTGAAACTGACCCCACTTTCATTGACTAGTAAGTGATAGTTGTCAGGTTCGCAAAATGACCGAGGAAACCAAATCCACTCTCGTGACATGATCGAAGTTCGATCCACCACTTTGAGGAAAGAGATGAGACGCTCTACTACCCGTCTTTACACATACGAGAAATCACTCAGGACAAGAGGTGTCGACAACGTGAGATTGACTGCCTGGCTTTCGGCCTTCTTTCTTGATCCAACTTCATTACTCTGATTGACCTACTTACTGCTTGTGCTTGGCTCAGGATATCCTCCTTTCTTCAAAGCTTTCTATTCAAGTGAGGAAAGGTGTAAACCTTCACAGCCTTTTTTTTTTGCCCAAATGAGAGGTATGTGGAGATAGTCCTGACTTTTCTTTCTCTTGCCTTTTCCAACATAATTCGGGGCTATCAGTTCCGTTCTGTTCTCTCTCTCTACCTCTAATTTTTTACCTAACTTAACAATCTTTTGCCCGGTCATACCAACATGGGAAACCTAGCTTCCCTCCCTTTGAAGTGCATTTCTCAGATCAGCTCTCCAAGTCACTAGAAAGAGAGTGAAAGGCCCACTACTTCTTCATTCATGGCCTATTTTTGTATGGATCTCCCTTTCGTATTCATTCAACCTGAGGCAAAAAAAAAGAGAAGTCATACAAAGAATGGTTCTTTCATGCAATGCATAACGGGGGCGGGCCTCCTATGGATTTCTCCAACTCGATGAATGAAGGGAGGAGTATGAGTAAGGAAGGCTTTCTATATGAAAATGAAAAGAAAAAGAATCAAACCATACCATATCTTACTGAATAATCTGACTGAATGAGGAAGAGCTCTTTATGTGGTCTCACTTGACTTTACCACCATCTGAAATGCGCGAAACTTCGATTGGTGGAAGCCAGTCTATGAAGATTCTCCCTTTTCTAACGTGCAATTCCCCTCTTTCTGTAAGCATCAAGTATCTCAGCAAACAAAAATTTCTCTAAGCTTATCCTATAGCTTATACGTCGTTTGAAAGCAGCTTCAAGGATCCAATGAATAGCTAAGGTTTGTTGACGATCCCTTGCTACAATCCCAGGCACATCATAAATAGTACCTGCTACTCCTACTTTTTCAACTTCGCATATGGGCTTTATATTGTCTACGGCATCAACCATCAGTTTGATTACATCGCGTTCAGTTTGAGCTGGGCGATGAAAAGTTTGATAAACAATAGCACGAACTCTCGTACTTTTACCTTCTTTCATGCGAAAGTTGACCAACTTCTTGATCAATTGTTTTTGCTCACCATCCAAGCCCCCCATATAGCTGAGAGTTTCCAAGCAATTGGAAGCCGCTTTTGATGACGAGGCCGAGAAATTGATATTATGCAATTGTCACTGTTCATCTTTATCAGCCAACTCCCCTCTTTCCATCTTTCTTTTCAGAGTTTACCACTCATAATAGAATAGATTATTTCACTTTTTTTAGAGTCTCGCTCCCAGAGTTCAAGAGTATACACTCTCCTGTCATACGGCTCCGTCCCGGCATCAGGACCTCTCCTTTCCTTTAACCAACGGGTCCTCGAACCAAGCGGTTTGGCCTCCACCTACATTCACCCTCTGTCGGTTGGAAATAGTTGTTGGAACTGGTTTTCCAATTCCATCTAGAACCGGGTGTTCTTATTTTCAATGGAGGCCTGTTTACGAGCGAGGAATTTCAGATCCCCACCCGTTCCACCAAAAAAAAGTATATCTATTGCGCGGCTCACGTCCTTTGGCTCGTGCACCGGAATCTTTCTAGTCCTCACGAGTTGGTCTCTCTTTTCTCATTTTGACCTTGTGGTCGAACTCCCCCAGGCTCCGCTCTGTGGCGCAAAACTGTCTCGAGGTCATGAGATCGCGCTCCTCCTCCTCCCTTTTCTCTTTCTTTTTTTTCAAGTGAATCCCAGAGAAGGTCCTGTGGGTATGATTGAACAACCTCTAAAGGAGAAGGGGATGTCTGCGTTTGTTGTTGATATGGGTCAAGAGGTAGAGGTACCGGTCACGCAATAAAAAATAATGGAATGAGGGCATAGGTTGCCTTCGGAGCTTCTCTTTACGAAAATGTTTTTTGACCCCGGGGGGCTCTATTGTGGAGGGTCTGCCGTTCTTAACCGGGAAAAGAGTGGGACTTGAAAAGAGGATGGGAGAGAGGAAAACTCAAACAAGTAAGGAGAGAGCCTGAAAAAAGACGTACTGTGTTGTTTCTATAAACAAATTGTGTGAATTTTGTTAGCGGCAGCTATCCTGAATGAGACTTTTTCTTCACTGTAATTTCGCCTCCGTTTTTTACATCAGCATTCCTTTCAAAACACAAAAGTCAGAGTTAGTGCTCATTTACCCCATTTTTGTTGTTCGAAGTCAATGAATTCCTTTCTTTATCGCAATTACAGTTGGAAATGCTTTTAGCGCGTATGCAGACTTCCAAAGTTTAGGAGGTTTTTGGTTTCGCCTTTCCCCTTGGGCTTTATCTTCTTATGTAGTTTCAGATACAACTTGTACTTTTTCATGTACGAATTACGTAGAAAAGCTAGTACCTCATTAGCATTGCAACAACACGAAAAGAAAGCGAGATACTGGAATACGAGTGGAAGGAGCGAAGCAGACTGATAGTTTACGAGGTTTAAAAGAGAAGCCTATTTACCGAGTTCAAGAAGGGAAGGTAATATTGTCAAAGGGTCAGGATCAAGAAGAAATAGGAAAAGGTTGATTCTTCTTTTCTTACAAGTAGTCGAGTAAATGAATGAATGAAATCCGGTTCACTCTCAGTCTCTCTCTTTCCTTTAACATTACCTCAGTCGAAAATAGCCCAAAAAATAGACAGAGGATAGCTCAAATTAATGGTCCTAAAGAGTGAAAAAAGAAGAATGCATCTTTCTTTCGGCTCCCTATTTATTCAAACACTGTCAAGTCTGTCTCATTCATCTTGTCTTCGTCTTCTTCCTTTGACTATTTATTCAAACACTGTCAAGTTAATTCTTCTTGAGTTTCTTCTTTCCGAACTAATTACCTCTAAAATGGCCCGAAAAATAGGGTAAAGCATCGATTTAATAATCAATGATCCTTACACGAAAAAAGAGGGATTTTATCCCAAAAAGTAGGGTAAAGCATCAATTTTCTAAGAAATGGACTTTACAGTCTAATTCATCTTGTCTTGTTGTCTTGCTTGAGTCTCCCTTCTTTCCCTTCAAACACAGTTAAAGGATAGGAAAAGGTTGAAGGTTTCGGCTTTCTCTTTTTCTTTTCTTTCCTCTCTGACGGGAAAGTAATATCGGTTCCCCGGAAATGAATCTTGTCTTGCTTTCTTGTTTACAGTTCAATCTGGTGAAGGAGAAAAAATCTTTCATTTGACTCTCCTCTCCTGTAAAGTGAAGGGAAGGGAATATCGTTCAAGAAGAATAGTCCATCCAGTTTACCCTCCCTGTTCCATCAGGTTCGTGAAGTAGTTTAGTCTCATTTTGGCTTCTTACAGGCAGGAGAGTAAATGAGTGAAATCCAATCTGGTCAGTCAAGTAATATCGGGGAAGGAGTGGAGCAACTCGACCACGAGGGAGAAGAGCGGAGCAATGAGACCATAAAGAATAAGCTCATGAGCTTGACCTGATTCTCATCTTTCTTAATTACCTCTAGCCAAAAATAGCAAAAAAAAAAAAAAAAAAAAAAAAAAAAAAAAA
>NW_019272027.1:5256311-5273238 GCF_002738345.1 Cucurbita maxima
AAAAAAAAAAAAAAAAAAAAAAAAAAAAAAAAAAAAAAAAAAAAAATAATAGACAGAGGATAAAATTTTCAAAGAAAGGGTCTTTACAGGAAAAAGAGTTCAATCCATCCCATTTAGCCGATTTTGAACAAAAATACCCCAAAAAATAGACAAGAGGATAAGAAAATATCCCAAAAAATAGAGAGAGGATAGGATCATTCTTGTTTTTTGAGTCTTTATAGTGTCGAGTAAAAGAGTGAAAGAAGGTTAATCAGTCATAGTCATGTTATGTCGAATGAATAAGTAAGGAGTCTTGATCTTTGACAGTGTTTGAGGTTGAATCGAGAGTTGAGTCTTGACTTCCTAATTACCTCAGTCAATTTTAATTAAAAAAAAAAAAGATATAGATAGACTTTTTAATCAAAAAATTAGACAGAGGATAGAATTTTTTCTTGTTTTTTTGAGTGTTTATAGACGAGTTCCAGAGGGAAATCAGGGAAAATGGACTCTTTTATTAAAAAAAAAATAGGGTAAAGATACACTTTTTAATAAAAAAAATAGACAGAAGATAGACAAAATGAATTAATAGTCCTGGAACGATAGTCTAATTCATGGATAGTCTTTACTGTTTCAATAGGGAAAAACATCAATTTGAATAAAAAAGATCAGGCATAGATAGACTTTTTAATCCTCAAAATAGATAGAAGATAGACTTTTATCCCACAAATAGACAGAAATAGACTTTTATCCCTAAAAATAGACAAATATAGAATTTTTGAATTAATGGTTCTAACAGGAAAAAGGGTGAAATCGTCCCATTTAGCCTCTTTTTCACTCTTTTACAAGTCAAATGGACTCTTTTATCCCAAAAAAAATAGACAGAGGATAGACTTTTTAATCAAAAAAATAAGGGAGAGATAGAATGAATTTCTTGTTGGTCGGTCCGTCAGAGTTCCAGAAGGAAAAGGTGAAAGAAGGAGCTCAGCAATGAATGAGACAAAGTTGCAGAGGTTCAGAGGTTCTGCGGAGAATGAAGAAATAGGTTCCGGTGAAGATGAAGTAGCTCATGAATTGACTCTCCTGCTTCGGATCATACATAATAGCTTTAGAGTTAAAGGTCATATCGATTCAGGTTTAGTAGCTAATTCATTTATTCAAAGACTGTAAACTCTCATTCCATTCATCTTTCGGCTTTCCTCGCCCTTCAAACACTGTTCAGGATCATGAATCTTGCTTTTGTCTCCCTGATTTCATGAATTGAAAGAAGAAATAGGTTCACAATAATTCATGCTTCATTTTCTTCTTCTTCAGCCCTTCCTGTTCAGTCTCATTCTTCTTTTGTTTCATCTTGTCTTTCTTTCATGTCTTTCCTTTTCTTCTTTAACTGTAAACTCTCACTCTCTCATTAAGCTTTCGTTTCGGTCAGGTAATAAAGTCAAAGGTTTCGTAGTCCTCAACCCACAATAGATGTAGGAGTATTTATTCAATCACATAGTTTGGGCTCCTAGAATATGGCGCCCTTGGGGCTCTTCCTCCCGATGAATTCCTAGAGGCGGCTGGGCTTAAGCCAAGACTCTTTTTGTTCTGTTTTCTTCTCTTAGTCTGGTGCTTTACATCCGCTCCAAAAGCTCTATCAATGAATTCAAAAGAAAAAGGTGTCAATAGACAATAAACCAAGGAGCAAAAGCCACTCAGTTGATTGTTAAATCTCTAGTTCGTGAGAAGGATTTGCTGTGGTCAATCAATGCTTAAAAGAATTCCAAAATCTTTCTGTTCTTTCTGCATATCTAAGAGTCCAATCTACTATGGAGATCTTTTTGTCTGATGCTGCAAAGTGAAATATTGAAAATCTAATTGGCTTCAATGAAGGTAAAATGCCAATGAAGTACCTGGGATTGCTAGTCTCTCAATTAGTGATTGTTTGCCTCTACTCTAATTGAGAGAATCAAAGCTAGAGTATAGAGATGGACTGTAAAAGCCCTATAATATGTTGTACAATAGGTTCAGGGTGCCCTCCTTAGCATGAAAGTGTTTATTGAGTATTATGTTCATACTGCCAGTGCAGGTTTTGATTTGAAGACAATTGAGAAGAAGACAGAAGGTTCTTATGGTCAAGTCCTAATATGGTTCAAAGGGAATGTAGCTTGGCCCTTTACCTATTTATTTGAAATGAAAAGAAGATGCTTCATTGGTGCAGCTATTTAGAATATACATAGAATGCTTCTAAAAAATAGGAGCATTTTGTTGGTGTATTAAACCCACCAAATAATGGTAGTTGGGTTTGTAGGAAAGTTTGACAGGTGTTGAGAGAGTTGGCTATAAGAGATATTATACATGATGTTGGCAATGGAACCAATACATCTCTCTGGTATGACTCTTGGCTGCCTATTGGTTCTATAGTGGAAAGGTATGTATGGTGAGCAGATCATAGGGGAGTCTGGTCTTCCCAAAAATGTCAAAGTGAAAAAGTAGCAGACAAACTTTCTAATTCATAATTCCATATGGTTCCCCCCTGCAGCTGCAAATCAAGATCGGCAAGAAATGGGGGAGTGTATCAGAGCCATAAGGCCCTTGAGCAGTGAGCAAGAAGACAGAGTTATATGGATGCGGGATCACCCTGTTTTCTCTAAAAGGCACCTTGAGGTTAATCAGACATAAACAAGCTATTATGCCTTGGTGTAAACTGGAGAGATTTTAAAGAAGAAACTCATTCGTGGACTGATTCCCACCCTTTACCAAAATCAAAATGAGGAGCGGTATGGTTTTAGAAAAGGTAGTCATTATACAGATATCCTGTAACGAATTGCCCGATTCACTGCGATTACCTATTCCCAATCACATAGGAATGCTTGCTTGTCCGCCTACCAATGATGCCTTTTCACTTGAAGACAATTGCTCCGCCGCATCAAAGAATTCTTCTGACACACTATTATCTTCTACATAGGCATAGATCTAATATTTAACAAATCTATCATTTCATAGATATTATGAAAACTTCTATCTATCTCTGAGATAGGGATTTATTTGGTCCCAAAAAAGATATCCTAAGAATAATGGAGGAAGGAATTGTGGAATGAGATTGACTACAAGATGTTGATACATCACTTATGAAGGGCTTGGCTGAGCAACTTGTATGAACAACTCGTGCCGGTCTCAAATCCAGCAGCAATTCATTCAGAGGGGAGATGCTATCAGTTCCAGGAAGGAAGGGTATGAGGAGAGAAGACTTTACTCCTCATCATAGGCTTGCTATGATGGACTCTTATTTTGACCCGTAACGAACTAAGAGTCAGATTATTAGAAATAATAGATTTTGAATTTGCAGGCTCCTGTTGGCGCTGGGAAGTCTGCTGATTAAGCTCATTTTGAGAATAATCTTTTTTTTTATTTGATTTGGCTTGAAAGTCAAAGTCAGTGTAAGATAAACATAATAGAACTACGTTTTTTATTGTCTTGTATTTTCCATTGATTAAAAGAAACACGCACTAAGTGACTGACAGAATAATAAGACTAAACTAATTGACTAACTCTTTTAATACTTCACCAATTCCACTAAGACTGGAAAGTCGTGACTTGAGGTCTTCCAGAAGGATGGAAATTCCAAGGGATAATGATTTTGAGGGGGGGTGGGTCCACTAGTTGCTATTACACTATGATCCTTAAGGAAATTTCAACATTAAATGGCTTCGTTCGTTATCTTTTCGTTATTCAATTCATTATAGAATCTGGTCTGGCTGCGCTGGAATAGCAATCCCTTCTAGCCGCCGCTGTCAGTGTAGTTCATTCATTAATTTGATTTTTGGTCAAAGGTCGAGCCCGCCATTTCCAATTGCTATACCCGAGTAGGGACAAGTGCCTACATAACCTACTCAAGATAAAAAAATGAGATCTTCTAAGGTTGGTTATAGTAATGATGGAAATAGTATTGGTATCAGACCCGAATGTAGTTCTACCGAATTTCGTTTAGAGGTCCGTTTGCTCAGTTCCTCAAAAAAAGAGTAGATCTAAGGCATGTTCTCTCTTCCAGCTCTACAGATACCTTAAATAGTGTTGCAAACATGATAGTCAAGGTATAGTGAGCAAGAAGAAACAAATGTGGTTGTCCAGCTTTTAGCAAAATCAAGAATCTAACTATACGCTTCACTTTCTATGAGTTAATATAGTGGAATACCAGGGTAGCATATACTAAAAAAAGAATACTACCGGATAACACCCATGACTTTAACATGAATGAATATGACCAAACATCAATCTAAAAGTCTTATTTATCTGGTGACTAAAATGTTCTATTTTTTTCCTTAAGGAATCAATCATAGGAAGTGTCATAAGCATGGAATGCTGCTACAAAGTCGCTTTTGAGAAAATCCCTGCAATACAATTCTAACCAAGTTTTATTGGAAACGATTTTCGAAGTGGATTCTCTCACCAGATGGGCAGACCTCTCAAGATTCGGTAAAGAAAGTTGGCTTGAGACTGGATTAAATCCTTTATATATCCTATTCTTTCTCATTTCTCATTGGGATGTCAATCAAATTCCTTCTATCTTATAGAATCCGTTGCACTATTAACTATTAGGTTAACTTGAATCTGGATAAATTGACTTATTTCTCAAATTGAAATAACGGAAGAGGTGATTTGGAGAAGAATGAATTCCTCCCCGAGTAGTGACATATCCTAGAAAGAGGGCTTTTGTCGGTCGTTAAGATAGACTTTAAGATAGAGTCGGTGTCGGTAGCGGTTCTTGCAGGATCAGCAACGAGAAGTTTTCCTCCGATGTACTTCAAGGAGATGTGATCTTTCTGACACATTTCTTGCTGGTTTAGTAAGCCTTTATGATTATTCAAAATAATGGATAGAAAGAAATCCCCCTCCTTTTTCTTGTTCTTTGTGTCAAGATAGGAATGAGAGTTGTTTGAATGGATGCCTCCTTGTTGAATCAGCCAAGTCAGTAGCCTTTCTGCGGGATTGCCTTGTTGATGCAAGGAATAAAGGGCAGCTTTCTTTGATGCCAAGAAGAAGTGGAGGAATAACTTCAGCAAAATCATCTGCAGCACATTTCTTCAGGGGCCCGCTCTCAAAGGTAAAGATTATTTGTCAAGGGCGAAGAAATCTCCTCCTTCTTTAGGCGAGAAATCTAATAGAGGAACCCTTCCGTCGCCCGACTAGAATAAAGCGCTTGTGTCATATTATTATGATTTATATAACATAGAAAGCAAAATCAAGCAATTTGATACATTTTTTCTCTGTATTCTGTATTAGGTATCTAATCTAATATGAGTAACCTTTTATTGGTTCTTCTTCTATTATTCTTATTATTCTATTAAGTTTTAGTTTATATAATTTATACTTGATAGTCGGAATTGTCTTTTCGTCTCTATCTTCTTTTTCTTTCCGTTCATCCTATTTAAGTTTCTTAATTAGACCCACATAAGTCTGTTATTTCTTTATTTAGGTTGAGTATTAACCAAAAGATATTCTGATCATAGACTGGATCTCTTTTTCTATCCATTTTGATTCCAAGATTGACATTCATATATTTTTTCAAACTAATTTGCTTTTTTTCTATCAACAAAGAAATTACGCGTATATGTAATTACTTCACTTTGGTTGGGTTCATTGTATTTTGATTGATACCACTCACGGCTTACTAAGTCTTTAGCTGGACCTTTGTGTTTAAGTAGAAAAGTGTATCATCATTTTGACTCACTAATAGATAGGATTTAGGTGCTAAGAAGTAACCAGACTCTACTTTATACTCATTCATTTTCCGAATTCAGTCGATGAAAGCTCTTCTTCAGGTATTGGACTTACTGGAACAACTGAGTTAGTATAGTAATAGTACTCAGTAATAGTTTTCTCTGAAAATGTACTTGTAGATATGAATAAGCTATAATAGCAGCCGACATTTGAACAGCTAATTCTAGGTGGATTCCAGTCAATGTCGTTAACATCAACAGTCTTTATCTTATAAGTCAAAAGTAATGATCGCCCAGATTCTTAATATCGAAGAAAGATTGACTCTTTATCAATTCTTCAAATCTCTCTCTAGTGCGTATATCTTATCTTAGTTACTCTACTTTCTGGATTAATACCTAATCTCCCATATAGTATAGTGCGTTCATAAGAAGAAGAATTCTATATAAGACATAGCTTCGTCACCTTTCTTCTTAGATTGATTAGATTTTTGTCTACTTGCAGTGATGAGATACATTTTGAGAAAAGGACTAGAACACTTTTCAAATCAGAATCTCCGGTATAACCTTGTAACCCAAGTTTTTTGCATACTGAACCTCTTTGCTATAATAGATCCCCACAAATTCGCCTGTTGGGAATAGTCAACTTCCACCCCCTTTATTCTTTTATTCTTTGTCTCGAGAGGGAGATAAGAAAGATATGACTGACAGAGCCAAAGCTTCATGCTCACTTATTAACTAGATTCCAAAGCATGACAAACCTAAATGTCATTAACTGAACGTACTTCATGCCAAGCAAGCTTGAATTTAGTTCACGCTTTCCCAGTTACTTTGCCTTCCTACTAAAAAGAAAAAAAGAAAGAACTCCTTCCTTACCCGCCTCTCCTACTCCTACCTTCGTACTACAAACCAGCCTTTTACTCAAACTCTTGTTGCCGCTGTCCATATTGGCTTGTCTTTGCTTTCCAGGATTGTGCCATCATATTAGCCTCCACATGTTTGCCTTCCTTTCACTCCGGCGTATAGCCTGTCTTGTAATTCTTAATTGGTTGATTAAGATCACTCCACCATTGGTTGTTCTTAATCTAAATCCCCTAGGTAGAAATGCTCTTGGTCTTGAGAAAACCAAATTAGGATCAATTGCTGCTATCACTCCCTATGCTTCCGCGTCCCGTACCCCAACCACTTAACCTTAACTAATAGATGCTAGTTGTAGGTGGAACTGCTGCTTGGATTATCTAAGAATAGAATGATGGCTGGAGACAGAGAGGTGACGGGGCTTATCATGCCGGGTAAAATGGAGAGTTGAGTCTTCTCCTCACTCGTGAGCCTGATGAGTCGACCAATTCCTCCACCCCCTTTCCTTCTCTTTACTCTGACTATTTTTTGATAGGGGAGACAGCCCACACTGAACACCAAGCCAATTTCACCTAAGAAGATGTGCACTACATTCGATCAATCCAGGAACATGAAACTTATAGTAAGCGAGTAAGGTACTACTTATCGTAAGAGCTAAGAGCAAGGCTAGCTTCCATCCCTTGCTTCGTACCTATCTTCCATAATTTTGCCTAACAAAAGTTGTATGACTGATTGAGACTCTTGTGCTGAGATTGACTTTGTGTTAAGGGGTTTAGGGTCTTATTTAATATTGTCTTAATGGACACTTTCGATAGGGAGTTTGAAAAAAGGCATTAAACTGCTTTTCTTTTCATAGTCCCCATTGGTGAATTATTGGTGGTCTCTCCCTCGCTAGTACTACTGGTCTAGGTTTTCATTCTTTCTAGTGTTCCACTATAAACATAGAAATTAACGTTGACTTTCTTTTGAGGAGCGAAAACAGCTCGACTGAATGAGTGTAACGAAAAGATACGTATTGAAATTAATACCTATCGTTGATAAACTCATACGTAGCCTCTTTCCTATGGATGTTATCGCAGTCCTATAAGTGGTTGGTTTTCTTCATATCTGATGAATTCCGATTTAGTTAGTCTATACCTACCTTTAATGGAAAGGAATCGAAGAAGAAGAGAATATAAGTGAATGAAAAATGAAGGGAAGACAGATTACCATTTCTTTCGAGCGAAATTGAACTAAGAGGGGGACGGTGCTTAGCCCAGACTTGATCTTTATAATCCTTATAGACTTTACAGAAGGGAAAGCCCATGGCCACACACATAAGAGAAGAGTAGACAGTCCGGGTGTTCTTTCCCCTTTCTCTTTGGCTTTTACCGAGTGAAAGAGTGTTTGATTGTTCAGTAGCTCATTCTTCTTCTCCCTGAATTTCTTCTCGAACTGTAAAGATAGGTTCACTCTCATTAAGCTTGTCTTGCTGAATTTCTTCTTTCCCTGTAAAGAAGTTAAGCTAATGAATTTTCTCTCCAGTCAGTAAAGGTGATTGAGTCTAAGGTTTCGGCAATAGAGGTTCGAGTTCAACAATAGCTAATTTATTTATTCTTGTTTTGGCTTTCCTTACTGTTCCGGAGCAGTTATGAAGAAAGAGGAAAGAAGCCAGCAGTGAGACAAGGAACCGGGGACAGGTGATTGAGTTCCGGAGCTAATCTTTCTTTCATTCATTTCCTCTCCTGTAAAGTAATAGAATATCTGATTCTTCTTCTTTCTCGTCAGGGTTCCAGGTTCAGTAGCGTCTTCATTAATTTACTCTTTCTTGAAAACAGTTAAAGGATAGGTTCAGCTTTCTTGCTTTCGGCTGGAAAAGCTGCTAGTTCAGCATTTAATATCCCTTCTAGAACTGTCAAGTCTGATTAATGTGTCATCTCCCTTTAAAGGCTATTAGTGGGATAGGTTGAGTCTGATTAATGTGTCATCTCCCTTCTTTCTCTACTCTATCTTCGGTGAAGGTTCAGTAGTTCAGTCTCTTTCCTCTCCCTCCCTTCTTTGTTCCAGTTCTGGTTCAGGATTTCATAATGATTTATTTCCTTCCTTTTTTACAGTTCAATCAGTTAAATAGATAGGTGAAAGAAAAAGACAGAACAAATTCGAGACACACCTACCTTGTTTACTGTTAATAATAACTCACAAGAATTAAGGATCAAGAGAAGAAAAAGAAGAAATAGGGACAGGTGAAGAAGATTGGGTTCCGGTTCCGATTTGAGGTTGAGTCTGACAGTTCACTCTCATGAATAAGGAAGGAGTATTGCTCTTAGTTTACAGTCTTCTAAAGAAGAAATAGGGACAGGTGGAGGAGAAAGAATATACTTTACCCAGTCTTTAAAGGTGAGAAGGAAAGAAAAGATTCGAGACACCTTGTTTACAGTTCAAGAAGGTGAAGGAAAAAAGATAGTGAAACCCGAGTTGGATAGGTTCAGGAAAAGGGTTTTGGTTGAGTAAGTAGTGATTGATTGAGTTTATCGAGTTTACTGTGAAAGAATAACTCATAATAATGGAACAAGTAGTTCAGTCGAATGAATCGAGAGTTGAGTCCGAACTCGAATGAATCTTACTTGAGTTTCGTCTTTCAAAGCTGCTATCTCCTGAATTTCTTCTTTCACTGTAAAAAATAATTCATCTTTAGTTGAGTCTTTGTTTACTGTGTTTGAAGGAATAAATAGAAAATATCGTCAAAGGTGAAGGGAAGGTTAATCAATAAGGTAACAGGTCGGGGAATAGAGTCAAAGGTTTAAGGTTTTGTCTTTCCTTCCTCATTACCAAGTGTTGGAATAAATAAGCAATGAAATAACTTTACCTTGTTCAATCTGGGAGGGAGTTAAGGAGAATGAATCTTATTTTGTCTTGCTTTCGGCTTTCCTTTAGAATTACCTCATTCAATCAACCATCTATTCTATTACCTCCTCATAAACAAAGAAGGTGAAGGAGAGAAGCCTATTTACTAATTTTCTTCAGTAGTTCAGGCAATGGAATTGTGAGACCGAGTTACATCAGTCGAATTAATCAATCTTTTTCTCTTCCATCTTTGAATTGGATTTGACCTTGTTCAAGAAGAGAAGGTTCAGCTTTTGTCTTTCAAAGCTCCTAATGAATTTACTCCCCTGTAAAGAAAGCAGCTAAGGATTGACTCTTCATACTGTCAAGGAGAATGCATCTTTCTTGTCTTGCTTTTGTCTCCCTCAAACACAGTAAAGGAGTAAGGAATGTTTCATCTTGACTTGAAACAAACACTTGAAGGTGAACGAGTGAAGCAGTTACAGAAGGTGAAGGAAAGCAAAGAGAGAAAAGAGAGAGACCGGCCATATGTCCTCTTAATTAAAGAAGGTAACAGGTAAGTAAATAGGTAAAGTTGTTGCTAATGAATGGACTCTCCTTTACGGTCTTTGTTTGAAGGGAAAAGGTTTGATGAGGTTGAGTATTGACTTGTTGGAGAGGTTCAGAAGAATGCATAGGAAAGGTGCGAAGCCACAAGACCTAGTTTACCTCCTTAATGAAATAATAAGGGACTAGGGAATAGAGTATAAGAAGTGGATCATACAGCCTATGTTTACTGCTCAAGAATAGGGAAAGGATCCAGATCAGAGAAAGAATAAAAGACCTGTTACCAGGTTCAAGCAAGAAAGGATCAGAGAAAGAATCAAAGAAAGACCTAGTTACCGGGTTCAAGCAAGAATAAAGAGGAGAGCGAAGCAATGAGAGACCGTAAAATAGTTAGTTCAACCCTTCAGTCGTCGAGTAAATGAATTAGTTGCTTTAGCTGCTTTACCAGAGAGTCAGTCAAAGAGTGAAAGAAAGAAAGGAGAAAGAGTTGTAACGGAGGGTATAGGTCAAGTAATATAGGAAAAGAAGAACGAGTAAGTGGTTCCAATGAATAAAAGGAGTATTGATATCTTTTACAGTGAATAAATAAATAGAAGTAATTGAGTTCAGGAGTTTCCCTACTGTTTAACGAACCATACATAACTGAATAGAGAAAAAGGTTAAGGTTTTCTCTTTCGTCTTTACTTCATGTTCACTCTCATTCATAGTTCAATCAGTCTAATTCATCAATAGGTGAATATCGGTTTCTTTTCTTCTTTCGTTTCGTCTCATTCTTGTTTCATTTCTTCTTTGTTTGGTTCCGGTTCATCTTTCTTCTTCTTCTTTTCTTTCACTCAGTCTCACATAGAAGTTCTCTTCTTTCTTTTTCTATTTCTTCTCAATTCCGATTCTCCTTCCTCTTCTTTTCCTCTTGTGACTTCTGAATAATCAACTATACAAAAGTCCCTTCATTCTCTTACTTTCTCTCTCCCTTGAAATGGCTTCCTCCCCTGCTATGAGTTCTCCTTTCGACTGGTTGACGCTTAGAGCTGAACTACCACCTAGCGCACTAAGGCACTTCATAAGGCTGGATCAACTGAATCCGATAGTAGTTGTCTCTGTCCACTAGAGTGGTGAATGAAAAGCATATTCTCCTATTGCAAGAGTGCCCGCGGAGGCGCTTGCTTAGATGAGAGTGGAGTTCCTTCACCTCCAATTGCTTTCCTCTCAACCTCGAACAGCCCCACAACCTCTCTCTCGTGGGCTAACCAATGCGCCCCTACTAATAGCTATCTAATGCAAATATCTCA
Organism: Cucurbita maxima; assembly: GCF_002738345.1. Classification (NCBI taxonomy): domain Eukaryota; kingdom Viridiplantae; phylum Streptophyta; class Magnoliopsida; order Cucurbitales; family Cucurbitaceae; genus Cucurbita; species Cucurbita maxima. The sequence goes on from NW_019272027.1 coordinate 5,267,500, forward strand.
TTTATGAGCCATATTCGCCTGAATTAAAGGCAACTGAGAGCCAAGCAAGCAAATCGTAAGGCCCACTTGACTTGTATGGATTCCGAAGAACTATAAAATCAAATGAGTAAGTAGTATACTTTCAATCTAAAGTTTCAGATATCAATAGTGGTGAATATCTATATTTTCCAATATTCAATTGATCGTATGGAAAGACGCCTACACGGAACCTATACGAAGGAGCAAACAAGCCCCGTACTCTACTTGAATTTGACTAGGCATTGATTCCCATCTCGTTCAATCAATCGACCCTCCTAGGACTGTTGTTTCAAGAATATGACCTTAGCAACCCGAAACGTGAGCGAGGAAGCTGACTACACCTTAGCCCTTTGACTTGAGTTTGATTTCTGCAGTGCACTACGAGCCGACTGCAAGCACATACCTATGGATCTATGTCACCAAAAAACCCCTAGCAAGTCTACCAACCAACACAGATCTTCCCAAGCAGCTTCCAACTGCGCCAACTAGACATGTATTGAAACCTGGCCTATCTCCTCGTTCGCCGCCCCGAAAAGCTTTCCCCACCAACTCTATCTTCACTTCTTGTTCTGGTTATGAGGGAAACGATTTGAAACCCATAACTAGGGATCCGCACTCCCACTTCACTTTTCCTTCGTCCAAAAGACTTCTCGGAGGAAGAACTTGAATCCTTCCACCATTATCCATAACAAGTTCAACAAGGTGAGGCCAAGAAGCTAAAATGAATGAGCATCCTAGGAAGCCCTAGAGAAGGAAAGACGAATTTGATAAGCTAATGTGAGAAGCTAATGCTGTGGATCGCCCTTTAACTTGTAGCAAAAATTAGTTATCCGGGGAATGAGTCTTCGGCGGGAAAGGATGTCGATCCAATACAGGTACAAGTCACTAATTATCCCTTGGACTAGTTATCCTGGATGTCCAATAGCAATAAAGCAAAGAGAGAGGGGAAAGTTGCCCGAAAGTGCCTATTTGGAAGGTGAAAACGCCTAACAGTTTGCTACTAAGGCTCTCTTCTCTCCCCCCTTTGAGGTATCGACTTAGCCCGAGGTCAACAAAAGTGAAAAAGATGGGTTTAACATGGAAAAAGCGTCATCCCGCTTCTTCTTCACCTATGAATAGATTCTCTTTCTCCATAATCGATGGAAGCCACGTAGGAAGAAGGCTCTGAAAGAGCTTTGCACCTGTGCGTGAAGGAATAGACACTCTGATGCTGAGGAAGAGACTGAAAGACACTTTTCCTTTGGAACAGATATGACTATTAATATCTTAATATAAGTTCTTCTAACTCGAAATAGAAGCAACAAGCTCACCCTTTTGTTTTGGAAGATTTGGCAACGACAGCGCTACCTAAGCCCATCCTTTCTTCACTTGTGTGACAAATCAAGAAGTTGGTTCAATGAGGAAAAATAGGGAGAATCTTTCTTGTTGCGAAAAAGCAAGGGAGACGAATATCGAGATTGGTTTGTGCTCCGTAACTAATAGAGAATTCCCTTCTCTGACAGATACTTGGCTTAAAGAGCAGCTAACGTCCTCGGCTGAAGCAAAGATAAGCTAAGCCTTGGTGCAACTCTGCCCGAATCACCCTAGTCTATTGGAAAGATCTGCCAGAACCCTCTTCTCCTTCAGACTCGACTACACGTAAAAGTTGTCTCATCTGAAGCTAACTCTCTTTCATGAGTGCATAGATGGATGATTTCTCACTTATCACAGCTTGTTGAGGCAACTTCTAAGTTGGCATACCTTGCATACATCGAAAGAAGGATTGCTCCTTTCTCTTTCTTCAGACTTTCAAGTGACATCCATCCCATTCCCGCTAGTGCTACTCTGCCTTCTTTCCCAGCATTTCTGTTTTCTTGTCACATATGCACTGCTACTAGTTAGAATAAGCAACTAATAAGGTAGACTATCGCGTATCTATTTGAAGCTGGTGGTATACATGCACATATCAGCTATAGAAGGAAGCAGAATAACTTAGTCAAAATCAATCCCCTTTTTAGGAAAGGAATGGCACTAGACTTAGATAGAGCAAAGCTCGCAATATGAGTGTTTGTTTTGCTTTCACAAATGGATCAGCAGTGATCTTTACGGAGTTTTCCTGCACCCGAGCTAAGGGGTTGAATGTCGAAACCAACCATCCCCAGAGTGCGGTGAAAATCCAATATCGATCTGTCTTCCGCTTTTTTAATACATTGATAGCCTGATTAGTAGAGGATTCGAACCCCATAGAATGGTATAGGCTAGATGCCTTTCGATCGTCAGATACAATACACAATTTTATCTATGCATTCATTGAATACTAAATCTCACTAAACACTCTTTCGAAGTATGATAGAGATGACGAATGGAGAAAGTTTGATCTCTTCCGACGACAAAAGTGATCAATTGTTGGGCTTTTTGGGATTCTCTTATTAGGCAAAGAGGTCGGATAGCAAAAATAGCACGGAAAGACAAAGGTCTCGCTTTAGTATGGCTAGGCAGCAACAAGGAAGGTCTCTCTCGCATCTACACTTTCGAAGCTCGTGCATAAGAGCTTGAAGTGATTCCATTTCTTTGTTTTGAAGCACCACTTGGTTCTAAAGGAAGGTCCCAGTCTAATCTTATCCTTTCTTTTATTGGTTAATCCATTTTTCAGAAAAGGGCTATACTATAACTATAGGATGAGGTCCTCTAAGAAAGAAAAAATTAGCTTTGCCTCGCAGTATTGTCCTTATTCTGCCTTATATCACACCTTATCCATCGGTTAAAAGGGGGCCGGGAGTGGAAATAGAGCTCCAACCCAACTACTAAACTACTATTGGTAGACGAGGTCAAATTCCTTCGATCAAGTGCAAGTGGCGGGATAGGCCTTTTGCTTTTGATAACCGATTCTAAGGAAAGGCAAACTAGGACGCGCTAGAGATAACAGGTTCTAGGGCAAAAAACGAATGTTGTTCCATCCCCTTTCATCTTTTGCTATCTCTTTGTCAAGGTCAAGTTCTCTTTGCTTTCTATTGCCCTTCCTGTTGAAGTGAAGTTCTAATTCGAAAGGCATATATTTCCATGTAAGTTGTATGCTATCATGTTGGAGTGGCCTACAAGGATATGCTGGAAATGGAACTACATAGGTTGTGGGAATTGGATCAATTTGAACTGATCCAAATCAAAGTACCCCTTACCTCACGTATTGGCTCTCCTTATTATATTCTTATACTTTCAGTCTAATCCTCATTCTCAGCATCAAGGGGCTCTCGACTATAAGATAGTGGCTAGTAGTTAATTCTTCGAAGTTCATAGCCGAAGCTGCATCAAGCCCTAGCCTGCCATCCGAACATGTTGAATCAGCATCATAATCAGCAGCTGGAATTGAATCAGTGCTTGGTCTATTCCCCCTATTCGTTATTCCTTTCATTTTACATTTTGACTTGTTGATAACCTTTGCTACTTCCGAAAGCCTCCTTGGAGTGGATAAAAAGAAAAAAGAAAAGCCTGCCTTGCGCCCCGTTCCTCCCGAAAGGTCAGTTCAAGCACACAGCCTGAACTACGACTTTAAGCTATCAATTCCATTAGATCTCCAGAATTGTCACCTAGTAACAGCCTTATTCATTGACACTGATACAATGAACTACTTGAAGCGGTACGATAATAAGGCTTCCGTCACCTCTGATTGATAGGGCTAGTTCTGTGATGTTGTTTTCTCTGTATCGTATCTTGCCCCCGTTCCCCGGGCCTACTGCTAGTAGACGCCTTCCCCTCCTTTTGATTGTTTCGTTCTGTCTGCTGCCCCCGTTTGCGTAGTTGCTAGTTTCATCTTTCATGAAAAGATATGTGGTTGGTGTTCAGAATTACCTTTATAGCCCGCCGAAATGGAATTTAGAGACAATGCAGCAAGAGCGAGACCCTGAAAAAGAGCAAAACCCAGATAGGCATATTTTGTAGCCATGATCGTGATAAAGATCAAGCCTGTTGTGTACCCAGGCAAAGGACACTGAGGCTGATGCTTCTAGAATGCGGTTTAAATCATAAATCAAGATCAAAGTCAAGAAATTGATGCAGAACTATTTTAGACCCCTCCTTGAACTCGTATCCATGGCAAATCCCTGATTCACTTCTCACTCCCAAGGAAAGTAGGACATAGTGTGAGTGATATCTTTCTTTCGTTGAGGAGACTGTAGCCTGAACTGAAACCTACACTCTTTTCTTGTGTGTAATGAGTAGCTACTATTTCTAATTCTAATTCATTTTTATCGGTTTTTAACACCTCTCTTATTAAAAAAGGTTAGGGTGGGGAACTGAGGAATCAAGCACCTTCGAACCGCAAGGGCTAAGACTAGTGATCTTCTTCGCATCGAGAAAGAAACTCATTGATAAAGGATCTCACCTTACTCTAAGAAGGTAGCTTGCTTACTTTTGATGTTGTAGAGGAAAGACTAGAAGGAGGGAGAGTTGGTCAGCCATTCACAACCATGAAGGATTCCTTGAAAAGTGAAGGATTAGTCATTTTAGAAAGAGAATGGATTCGGTCTTATACATACGCGAGGAAGGCAATAAAAAAAGGAAGGAAATAAGATGAGTTCTTCTTTCCCATATAGCTTAGGAGCCGTGTGAGATGAAAGTCTGATGCATGGTTTTGAATGAGAGAAAGAAGTGTGAGGAATCCTCTTTTAGACTCTAACTCTCCCACTCCAATCGTTGCTTTTCTTTCTGTTATTTCAAAAGTAGTTGCTTCAGCTTCAGCCACTCTAATTTTCGATATTCCTTTTTCTTTCTCATCAAACGACATCTTCTTCTGGAAATCCTAGCTATTCTTAGCATGATATGGGGGAATCTCATTTCTATTACTCAAACAAGCATGAAAAAAGGTATGCTTGCGTATTCGTCCGTCAAATCGGATATGTCATTATTGGAATAAGAAATTGTTGAAGACTCTAATGGTGGACAAGCATGATAACTTATATGTTGTTCTATATCGCCATGAATGACGGAACTTTTGCTCGCATTGTATCATTTGGTCTACGTACCGGAACTGATATCATTCGAGATTATGCAGGATTCTACACAATCCTCTTTTGGCTATCTCTTTAGCCCTATGTCTCTTATCCTTAGGAGGTCTTCCTCCACTAGTAGCAGGTTCTTTCGGAAAACTTCATTGATTCTAGTGTGGATGGCAGCCTATATTTCTTGGTTTCAATAGGACTCCTTACGAGCGTTGTTGCTATCTACTATTAGATCAAAATAATCAAGTGATTAATGACTAAACCAATAAATAACCCCTCACGTGCGAAATGATAGAAGATCTCCCTCCTTTAAGATCAAACAATTCCATCGAATTGAGTATGATTGTATGTGTGATATGATAGCATCTACTATACCAGGAATATCAATGAACCCTATTATGGAAATTGCTCAGGATACCCTTTTTTCGTTTAGCTTCTAGAATCTATTTCTTAGTTCAAGATCCCTCTGACTAACTGGAATCAAAGAATGAGTAGATCTGTTCCGCCCAAAATGGGAATGGGCTAGGGGGGTTATTTAGAATCTATAATCTGATGATCGAGTCGATTCCATGATTCTAAGTTCATTCCATACCGGGCCAGAGGAATAGGGCTAGGTTATATACATTCGAATTATGAGAAGGGGTCATCCGAGCGTATTGAAATAGATACTATGTTTACATATGGATCCCTACGTCCTTCCATTCCATTTAGGATTAGGAATAGGCGTACGGACCTTTTACATATCTCT
>NW_019272027.1:5273800-5349707 GCF_002738345.1 Cucurbita maxima
TGGTTTTGAATGAGAGAAAGAAGTGTGAGGAATCCTCTTTTAGACTCTAACTCTCCCACTCCAATCGTTGCTTTTCTTTCTGTTATTTCAAAAGTAGTTGCTTCAGCTTCAGCCACTCTAATTTTCGATATTCCTTTTTCTTTCTCATCAAACGACATCTTCTTCTGGAAATCCTAGCTATTCTTAGCATGATATGGGGGAATCTCATTTCTATTACTCAAACAAGCATGAAAAAAGGTATGCTTGCGTATTCGTCCGTCAAATCGGATATGTCATTATTGGAATAAGAAATTGTTGAAGACTCTAATGGTGGACAAGCATGATAACTTATATGTTGTTCTATATCGCCATGAATGACGGAACTTTTGCTCGCATTGTATCATTTGGTCTACGTACCGGAACTGATATCATTCGAGATTATGCAGGATTCTACACAATCCTCTTTTGGCTATCTCTTTAGCCCTATGTCTCTTATCCTTAGGAGGTCTTCCTCCACTAGTAGCAGGTTCTTTCGGAAAACTTCATTGATTCTGGTGTGGATGGCAGCCTATATTTCTTGGTTTCAATAGGACTCCTTACGAGCGTTGTTTCTATCTACTATTAGATCAAAATAATCAAGTGATTAATGACTAAACCAATAAATAACCCCTCACGTGCGAAATGATAGAAGATCTCCCTCCTTTAAGATCAAACAATTCCATCGAATTGAGTATGATTGTATGTGTGATATGATAGCATCTACTATACCAGGAATATCAATGAACCCTATTATGGAAATTGCTCAGGATACCCTTTTTTCGTTTAGCTTCTAGAATCTATTTCTTAGTTCAAGATCCCTCTGACTAACTGGAATCAAAGAATGAGTAGATCTGTTCCGCCCAAAATGGGAATGGGCTAGGGGGGTTATTTAGAATCTATAATCTGATGATCGAGTCGATTCCATGATTCTAAGTTCATTCCATACCGGGCCAGAGGAATAGGGCTAGGTTATATACATTCGAATTATGAGAAGGGGTCATCCGAGCGTATTGAAATAGATACTATGTTTACATATGGATCCCTACGTCCTTCCATTCCATTTAGGATTAGGAATAGGCGTACGGACCTTTTACATATCTCTTGTTATTTGGGACCCTATTCTTTGGGCTTCTATTGAATCGAGAAATAGGGTTGATTGTCAATCTTTTTGATATAATAGTAAGGCATCCTCCGGATAATTCAAATCGAAGCAATTGGATGTCCGCCTCGAACCTATATGACATGACCGAGCAATAGAAATACTCTAACACTCTACGTCATATATTCCATACATCACACTAGGTAGATATCATATTCATGGAATATGATTGAAAGATGCCTTGGTGGTGAAATGGTAGACACGTGAGACTTAAAATCTTGTGCTAAAGAAGCGTGGAGGTTCGAGTCCTCTTCAAGACTAATTGTTGAGAAATGCCCCTTGAATTGGAAGGATTTGGCGATCTTCTCTTGAATGGGAGAAACCTCTGGGAAAATGCCCCCCACCATCCGTAACCCATAAAGTACATTACATGGGATTGGCGACTTAAGATTTCATTCGGGAAAAGTCATCTTTTTTGTCAACAATGTCTTTGTCATTTGATCCAATAGAGGTTAGATTTGGTTCTAGTCATCTCTGGTGGTGAATCAACAATCCGAAGTGCTTTTCTTTGCATATTCTTGATAAACCTGCCTTTCTATATACATATAGGGTAGGGGGGTTCGGGAAAAGTCATCTTTTTTGTCAACAATGTCTTTGTCATTTGATCCAATAGAGGTTAGATTTGGTTCTAGTCATCTCTGGTGGTGAATCAACAATCCGAAGTGCTTTTCTTTGCATATTCTTGATAAACCTGCCTTTCTATATACATATAGGGTAGGGGGGTCTGTTTGGGAAGTCAGCCCTTTTACATCTCTTAGTCTGCAAAGAATTCTCGATGCGAAAACATAGAGACAAAAGGGTGATCTTTGAATAGGAAAAAGAGTTGATCTACGGGATCCCAAATGAATAGGCTTATTCGAAAAAAGTCTTGTTCGTTGGAAGATCTATCTCGTGTTTGGTACTGCACGGTTCCACTCTGCAAGAACTCTGAATCATTCTTTGAATCATTCTCTGAATCAGAAATGATCTGCTTACCCCGAAATGACCTAGCCTAATAGGGAAATCCCAGTGAATTGGGCCGTTCGATACAATCAAATGGAAAGAAAGCCCCAAGGGCGCCATATTCTAGAAGCCCAAACTATGTGATTGAATAAATCCTCCTCTATCTCTTGCGGGTCGAGGACTCCTTCCCCTTATTTCCGATTCGTATTGTTCATAGAGAAATCTCTGATCAACGATAGAACAAGATCCATTTTGTATCATATCTACGAGAATGGGAGTCAGCTTTGAAATCGTCATCGTCAGCCCTGCACCCCCGAGTATTTGCTTCAATAGGAATGAAACAAGGGTAGATTGATACAATAGAAACCTCTGGGAAAATGCCCCCCACCACCCGTAAACCAGAAAGTACATTACATGGGATTGGCGACTTAAGATTTCATCCGGGAAAAGTCATCTTTTTATCAACAATGTCTTTGTCATTTGATCCAATAACGTTTTGTTAGATTAGATAGGAATAGATTTGATAAATACTCGAGGAGTATTAGAACAGAAAAATCCATTCGATAATGAACTTTTGGTTCTAGTCATCTCTGGTGGTGAATCAACAATCCGAAGTGCTTTTCTTGCATATTCTTGATAAACCTGCCTTTCTATATACATATAGGGTAGGGGGGTCTGTTTGGGAAGTCAACCCTTTTACATCTCTTAGTCTGCAAAGAATTATCGATGCGAAAACATAGAGACAAAAGGCTGATCTTTGAATAGGAAAAAGAGTTGATCTGCGGGATCCCAAATGAATAGGCTTATTCGAAAAAAGTCTTGTTCGTTGGAAGATCTATCTCGTGTTTGGTACTGCACGGTTCCACTCTGCAAGAACTCTGAATCATTCTCTGAATCATTCTCTGAATCAGAAATGATCTGCTTACCCCGAAATGACCTAGCCTAATAGGGAAATCCCAGTGAATTGGGCCGTTCGATACAATCAAATGGAAAGAAAGCCCCAAGGGCGCCATATTCTAGAAGCCCAAACTATGTGATTGAATAAATCCTCCTCTATCTCTTGCGGGTCGAGTACTTCTTCCCCTTCTTTCCGATTCGTATTGTTCATAGAGAAATCTCTGATCAACGATAGAACAAGATCCATTTTGTATCATATCTACGGGTGATTCCTGGGTTCGGGCCGAAGAAGCAATCTCACTCGATCATTTTCAAATTGACTGCAATCTTTTTCTATCCGGGAGGATCCCAATCCCAAGTCTTTCTATATGTTATGATAAGCATCTTCCTTGTTCTCTTTCGAGCTGGTTCTACCCTTTCATTCCTGACTTCCTAAGTACCGACCGACTGAAGAGGGCTTGACTCACTCTGAATATCCATAGATGATGATTGACTAAACGAAGTAGCGGCAAGGAGGTTGTTAATATACACTTTATTCACTTGTCTGGCCATCGCTGCTATTTTTCTTTGATAGCATGCTTGACTTACCACCATTGCTTTCTGAACCTAACCCTTAGAAACCCCTCCATCTAATTCTCTTTCTCTAACCGTATGTCTAGTGGCTAGAGCAAAGAATCAATCAATCCGCTTTAGCCCCAATTCCCTAAACATTGATCCACTTTCAAATAAACAAACAAAGGTCAGTCAAGCTATATAAACGTGAGAGAGAGAGACCATGGATGCCTACATCTAGCCTTTCAACAAAGAAAGGGATTGGCCCATCCTAACTCAAATTACCATCCTTGAACCATCCTCACGCCTGAAATCAAAGAAGATGATGGATTGTGTAAAGAATGAGAGTTGGTTCTTGTGGGGCTTAAAGGAAAGCTAAGAAAGACAACATAAAGAGAAGCGAGCACTCCTTAAAAGGGGAAAGACCAGGATTGAGCAACGATTTAGACCATCCTCCGAACTATGCCTGAAATAGCTAAACAAGGTAAGAGGATTGTCTTTCACGGAGCTGCTGCTACAATAAGGCCTTCGGTAGCCAGAGGTAGAGTTCTTCCATTCAAAAAGAAAGAGAATTATCCCGCTTTGAACAAGAGGCATGCTTACTGGTCTTATCGATGATTGGATGTCCCAAAGGTGCTCTCCACGGCGAGAAACCTAGGGAGTGATGAACGGCTTGTTATCAACAATTGAAGAATGACTTTGCTTGATTTCCTACCCCTGACTTCTGTTGTTCTCTTTCTTTGAGTGGGAAAATGAATGACTTAGTTCAAAGAGAGGTCAATATCAATTGATCACCTCGGTCGGTAACCAAATGTACTTGACTTTACATACACATTGTTGGGGGGGCACTCTCATTTATTTGAAGAAAGCACTTCCAGGAGGCAGTCCCTTGACCTTTACCATACATGGATAAGTCATTTGTCGTACAACGCTTGCCCCCTAGCTTCTTGACGCTAAACTACAAGATAGCCCACCATACCTCTTGAGAGAAAGGAGAAGAAGGAGAAATAGATGAGAATTTGATAATAGCAGGCGCGGGGGAGAGTCCAAGTATCTACTACAGGGCCAAAATGAGATAACAGGGCTCTCCCCGATGATAGCTCTCCGATAACGTGGAAAAAAGAGACTCGACTCCCTCCCAAACAACTTGTGGATCTGAATTTGTGCTATATGTCCCGGATGAAATTCGCGTGGAACCAACATCACACGGTTTGCACCTGGGGATTAGTTATAAAGGACTTGGAGACGGGGATTGATTTCTAGCTGTCCGAACAAGCCAAATAGCGTAGCGTATAGAAGAAAAAAAGGTATCCCAATGATCGCCTATGCCCTTTCTTTAGGTTCGTTTTGCTGAAAAATCAAACAAAGGGGTAAGATTACCTACCTGTCGTCTTTGCTTCTGCCCAATGCCGTTCAAGGATAAGAGGCACCCTTACCTTACGAAAGAAAGAAAGTCATGCAGACCATTAGTGAAGGCCGGTGAAAAAAAGAACAAGTACAACTAACCGTGTGCGAATACATTTCTTCTTTTGTTCTATATATAGAGAACAAATATCAGAGCAAGCACCAATAGTAGTAGATCGGGAACAGAGAACTCCGTGGGAACAAACTGCCTTTGGTCTTAATCTTAAGCTGACCTTCGCCGAAAGAGTTGAAGACGATAAGGTAGAAGTGAGTTTATCTTAACTAGTTTCCCCTTTCTCTAATAAGAGGATATCCACCCGGATAGAGGGAATACAAAGATAGTAGGAACGTAGGGAATTCCAGAATGAGGGAAAAGAGAAGATCAAAGAAGCGTAACTTCTCAAATCAAATAGTTGGGGCAAAAGCCTTATATTCTCTTATGATTTCCTTTCGGCTCATCTCCTCTCTTATCCTCCTAGCTATTCCCGACTATTCCCCCTGCTGAATCAGATCTGGTAGTTGCAAGCAGTGTTAGAAGGCTAAAGCATTACGAAGTCTGATAGAGCATTACTAAGTAAGAAAGACAGATCAAGCTAGCTGTCTTAGACGCCTTAAGGCTGAAGGTTAGAGCTTGACTTTAGTCATTCCTATAGCTTTCTGTTAGCCCAGACTTCCCATTGAAGTTAGTATTTCAGTGTTCTTATACAAAGCCCCTGCTTCATCTGTGTAGGCAAGGCATAATACCAAGAAGGTAACTCGAGAATAAAGCCACTAATCAGACTTAGGCAAAAGCCCTTTAAATCCCTTATCCTGGAATTCCATTACTAAACCTGGTGAAGTAAGCCCTTACTTTGATGAAAGAGTTTCAAGCTGCAAGTATGATTATTAGTTGAAAACCTAGTCTTTATAAGTCCCACGGTGGGAAAGAAAAGCCATCTAAGGTAATAAGCCACTTTATCAGCTAAAGGATAAGCAGTAAAAGGCTAAGGATCCTATCTAGCTTCTTCTTCCCAAATATGCTATATCCAGCCAAATCTCCTTATCTGCTAAAGGATTTCCCCTATCTGGGGAACATACGGAGGATGCTGCTTTTTCAGGTCTTTACTTCGTCATGTCCCATCCTGTAATAAGAACCATGGCATTTGCAACCTCGATCTAGTTAGTGTTAGTAGAGGCCGTACTTAGAATAAATAATAAATAGATGGGCAAGGAAGTCTTTTACGAGAGGAAGTTCGAATCAATACCTATTTTTGCTCTCTTTCCTGGCGAAGGCATTAGAGCTAGAAGAAGAAGCCACATGAGGACAAGAAAAGGCCTTAAAGCACAAATTTACCACACACACCCTGCTATAGAATATAGAAGAAGATCAGCTAGAAGCTAACATCTCAATAGGCTGCTCGAAAAGCATATTCTATTATCCGGAAGAACTCATTATAATAATAATACTTGAGGCTAGGTTGTTAGGAAGTTTATTCTAGTCTAGTAAGGTTAACGAGTTACAGGGTAGCTCCAAGTAAACCTAACTCACCACTTTTAGGTCTAGGCTATTCCCCCAGCTTCCTCCTCAAAGGAAGCAAGTCATCATCGATCTATTGCATTCCCGTCTTTATCAATCTAAAGCAAGGAAGTTGAAAAGTGTCAAGCTAGGGATTCTCTTCCCGTCTGTCTCTACTCCGAGTCCCTTCTCTATTGACTTAGGAAAGGCAGTAAGAAAGTCGTCCGTCTCAGGGCCTATAGCCCCCAAGATCAATAAATCTTGCTGTTGAGCTTCCCGTCTCTTATCTAGGAGTAATGGAAGTAGAAAGCAAGTTCTCAAGTCAGAGAAAACCACTCATTCTAAGACTTATAACAAAAGGTACAAGGCCAGATTAGTCTTATAGCTTTTTCAAAGTTCTGACTTCAGCAAATCTTCTAGGCGCAAGGAAAGAAGAAAGAATGACAGTTTCCGGTGAATGACTTCCTAGAGTTTACTATGGAATTGGAATTTAGGCTGAGCACTACGAAAGAGATTGAGCTTGCAAAGCATTGACTTAGCTTCCTCTTTTGTTAGGGAATAAAAGACAGATCTGGCCTTTCTCCCTCTTAATAACTTCAAATATCCAAGAGAATAACTGCAAAATACCACCTATTCTATTGGGGATGCATACAACATTAATGGAGCGAACTCTTACTCTTAAATAAGACATCAATTAGTGTCTTAACCCTTATCCTATAGAATCTCATCCAACACCAAGATTAGTCAGTTACCACAGAAGGGAACTGATTAAGGAAAGAACAACCATAGAACTGAAGCCCGAGAGCCTAAAAGAATCCTCTTCCTCAAGAGTTGAGAAGGGGGTATGTTGTAGTCACGTCTTACACGGGAGCTAGTTAGGTTCGAAAGGAAGATTATAGCCTTCATGATAAGAAAGAGAAGAGTGATAGTTTCAGGACTTCTAGATGAAGATTAAGTCTTTACTGCTTAGCTTGAATCTAAAGTAAGGAACTAGAGCATTACGACAAGAGCAGTGTTAAGAGACCATAGCATTCCAAAGTCAGCAGCAACAAGCAACCTATATATATATATCTTTTGTTCCCTGCCAGATATTGAGACATAGAAGCCATAGATTCACTTCCCAAAGCCATTATCCCAGTGGGAGTTATTGATGAGGTAGCATTCTTGGAGGATGATTGCAGGTCTTACCACTTCGCTCGCCCTATAGTAAAGTCCAACTTTGTCTTCAAAGGGAGCAATTGGGAAGTTGGAGTCCTTAGAAAGATAAGCTAGGAGAATATTGATACAATCCCGGCAAGTAAAGTGAGAATATCCATTTCTGTTTTCGATTGAGATTTGAGGGCTAAAGCCCGACATCCCTGATCTTCACCAAGAAGTCAGATTGTTGCCTTCCTCACCAAAACCATTTGGCACTGAACTAGACTTTAGGAAAGAGAAGGCTAGAAGTATTAGGATCCTTTTTGCATGTTGCGGAGATTAAGACAACTATAGAAGTTGGAAGCCCGCCCTTTGAAAGAGTCTAAAGTCTAAAGCTAGTCAAGTATGTATAGTAGGATTAGTTGTTACAGGTTTCCCTATAAAGGATTTCCAACTTCCCCTGTACTTTCGAATAGTTTAGAGTTTGATCTTTCCAGTCTTCTTCAGATAAGCTCGAGATTCCGTCTTAGTTGCTTCAGGACATAGTTATCAGTTTCGATTGACTGACAAGGCTGTAAAGAGATTGAATTAGTGTAGTTATCTTTCCCCTCGAAGTATGCATGAGTTATGAAAGGCGGAAATATTTCTTTCTGCTTCGCTTGAAGCGGTATAAATTCTAGGCTAAAGTGAAAGTTGGAGGGAAACGCAGGTAGTATAGGTATTCAAAGGCCTTAAGAGATCGGGGAGTAAAGAAATATCAAGGCTTAGGCAGGCGTTAATCTGTAGTCTTGACTTTAGTGAGTAATCCTGTGAATGAGAAATAACGGAATTGATTACCGATGTCAAGTATGTCACACTGCCCGTCCTGCTTCGGCCAAGATCTTTGAGTGGAAAACCTACTTTGCTTTGATGGCATCATATTGCATCTTACATGATGAGAAGATATGGCCATAAAACATAAAAAGGCCTCTAACAACATAGAACGAAATCAGAATCTTTCCTTCTTTGATTCCTGTCTTATACCACCCTAGGAACATACTTAGTAGAGTTCAGAGTTACAGTCTCGACATAGAAGGCCCGTACTGAGAAGGAGAAAGCAACCTATCTTAGTGGGAAAGCTACAAGTCTTATTTAATTACGAAGGGGGGAGCTTCTTATTTAGTATTGAGTTATAATCTCTTCCAAAGTTCGAAAGTAAGAAGACTAGGGTTATTAAGTTACAAGGGAAATAGGTTTTATTGAAAGCAAGGAATTTCTTACCCCATCATTAGTATGGCTCTCTTCACTCCTATATATGACAGTTAATAGTCTCAGGCTGAGCATTATGACTTAGATTACTCTCTTTCAGCTCTTATGTCTAGAGCTAGTATTGAAATATATAATCTATCTTACTTTCTTTCTGTCTTCCCACAGAAGTCACTACAGTACTATATCGGACAGAGCAGAGTGGATAAGGGTGAGACAAGAACAAGAGCACTACGAAGGATGTCAGAGCTAGCGAAGACTAGAGCATTACTAAGTAAGAAAGAAAGACCGAGATAGCATCTTCTAACTAAGTCTTTGAAAGACCGTAGTTCAGCTTTATTTAAAGTCAAGTTAGGCAGTTAGAATAGTAGGCTTATATATTATTATTATATAGTTAGACGGCTTAAGGAAAAAGATCGGTATTAACTCTTTCTAAAAGAAGACATGCTGATACAAAAGAGAGCTTCTACCTGCAAGCATCCTGAGCTGCAGGAAAAAGGCATGATATTCTTGTTGCCATCAAATCTGAGAAATTATAAGAACGAAGAGTTCTTTGATTCATCTCTATTTTTATAACGACCGAGCGGAGAAAGAGAAGCCCATTTACCCTGCTTCAATAGATCTTGTTGTAGGCCTGGAATAATTGCTAGAAGGTAACTAAAGAAATGCCACTAATAAGTATAAGTTATAAGGATAAGTCTGCTCTGACTTCATCTTATAAGGTAGGTAAGACTATTTTCAAGCCAGAAATACAACAATCATTCAGCCTGAAAGACGAAAGTCTCATATTTCCCCTCCTGTTTCTGGTCTAGCAGCAAGGATGAAAGCTATTAATAAGGCTTACGCTAAGGCAAGGCCTGAACTCGTCCCAGAACTAATTCAAGTCTTTCTTAACTTTCTCATCTCCTAGACCCAGGAAAACTGGCTAGCTTTGAAAAACCCTATGCCTTAAGGTACTTATCTTTCTCTTTCGATACTAGCCCGATGGGATTTTCATTCCTCTTTAAAAATCTTATCCCAAAACCATGGAATATAATACCCCTAATCCCAATTACTAAGCCCGGTAAATCACTTTCAAAACCCAGGGAAGTTATAGAGTCAATCAAGTGGCAGATTCTCTTCTACGGATTTTAGTTACTCAAGCCGTAAAGAAAGCAGAGCATCCTATTTCTATTATTGCGCATTCCTAATCACGTAGGATAAGATGTCAAAACCCAAGCCAGTATTGGTTATATTAGAATTTAAACTTCCATCCTTCGATTATGAGTTCTATTTAGGGGTGAGCACTACGAAGTCGAAAATAAGGAGAAGCCAAAATCCCTGATCCCCGTGAACTCACTGTTGAATCATATCCTTATTTGGAAAAGCCTATAGAATGAAGTAAGGGAGTTCCCTTCGTCTCAGGGTTTCATTTTTTTAAGTCGAGTCGACCCGTAATAAGTCTAGGAGATGATCTTCTAAGTTACCAAGGAGCTAGCTTGTAAGGAATTTAGCTCTGTCATTACCTTATGGTAACCTAGTTTATCTATTTCGAGATGCTTTTAGTGTTCCTGGAAGCTTAATCTATTAGGCTTAAGTCTTAAGTACAGACAGGGAGAAAGAGCAGCAATAAAGCTAACTCAATTATTAGTCCCTACTTCTCTACTCACCCTAACTCTACAGAAATCCAATAAGCCTTAAGGCCATAAGCCTTAGAAAGAGGTAACGGACTGACTGATAGTCTTTGCTTGGTAAAGCCCTAACTGAATCGGTAAGGTAGGAAAAGTTCAAAAAAAAATGTCATTGAAACAGGTATAAAGGCTTAGGCAAAGGTTGGCCCTACTTCATCAGATAAGCAAGCAAGGAAGTCTGACTGCTAAGGTAAGGAAAGCTAGAGCTCTGACTTCGTTCGTGAGGAAATATCAGACTGATAGCAAGAGGAGATTGAGTTAATCTTTAGGTTTTAATACAGGCCCAAACTGCTTACAAAGAGCGGGAGATAATACATTCTATTTAGTACAACCTTTGTCAGCTAGGAAAGAAAGGCATCTGACTTCGTTCGTGCCTAGTGAATCTATTCCTAAACCTTGATCTTACTAGTCCTGAAGAAAGGCTCTTCAAGCCTATGATATTCCAACCCGGGTAAGGAAGATAAAGACTGAATATTAGAATTCTCCGATTCCAATCTCCTTTTCTTTGAAAGTCCTGGTGGGATAGTAAGTAGTTAGTAGTCAAGTAAGGAAGTCCTATTCTCTTTACCCAGAATCGAGGGATGAAATTCCACTATTAAAGGTTAGCTTCCAGGAAGGTCAGTCAGTAGGTAACCACCAAGTTCTTCGTTCCGGAGTTAGTTTCGGAGGGCTTGCTTTGATATGAAAGAGGAAGTGGGAAAGGTGGTCTATAAGGAAGGCTAGACCTCTTAGTTCCCGCTCACTGAACTAGTCTATCAGAAAGAAGCAAGTAGTTCTATTTAGAGCCTTCTATTTCTTTCTATTATGATTGACTTTCTGTCCTTCGATTAGTCTTGATATTGAGGATTTCTTTCATTATTGCTCACAAACGATAGAATACTTTATGTTTTTCCCAACAAACGAAAGATCATGACTTCTCATTTTATTACTGACTTGACTCTCTTTTTGCATTAAGGTCAATAGATCGAGGAAGCTTGCAGGTAACCTCCTTCTCTGTCTTCTCTTTCTAGCTTCTAACTCTTCTCGTTCGAGCTATTGTCTCAGGCTTTTGCCTTACTTGCCTTTCTGTCAAGGGGAATGAAAGAGCTACTTCCTCAATGACTTTCCATGAAAGAGCCAGGATTTTATTCAATAGTATTCGTATGTTCCAGGGAATTGATTAACAGGGGGAATAGTAAGAAGCTATTAAAGCCTACTTCCTTGCTTACCTTTTCAAAGTCAGGTCGTGTAAAAGATGAATCCAGTACTGCTTTTATCAACGAAAAAGTCTAACTAAGTGTCACCTCCTGCTTAAGGGATATCAAAGGATAAGAAATGTTAGCTCTCCGACTTCTAAGTATCAGGAAGGGCTCATCTCAAAAGAGGAAACTTAGCCTTCCGAAAAGGATTGCAACTAAGTCAAGACAAGATTCTGTAAGAGCCAGCACTGACTTCCTTCTTGGATTTCAAGAACAATAGTAATTTAATCGAAGAACGGCCTAGTATTCTAGGAGAGTATTCTAATAATACTAGCTTTCTCTGTTTCAATAGGAAAGACTAAAAGGAATTAGCTCTTATCACACATTATCAATCTATTTCCAGGAAGGGATTGTATAGACCTGCAAGCATCCTCAACATAATTTGACTTGCCTATCTTTCAAGATAAGGGATTTCACGAAGGCGTCAAGAGTGGTTGCATTCGAACTTCTCCTGCTTTCTTATAATTCTAAGTAATGGGATTGCTACAAGTCCTTGCTAGCTGCAAATTTGGATTTCGTAGTGCTTCTCCGTAACTAAATATCAGTCTTTATCTCCGCATATAAATAGGAATGGAATCACTAGGTGTAGGATGAAAAGCTTGGAACTGGTTAAGATTCTATTTTACCGCTTATCTTTAGCTTGAGTATGCTCCCAAGGAGCTGAGAATAGATTCAATGGTATGTTCCTAGGGAAGATCTAGGAATAGGGCTGCTCTTTCCTCTATAGTTATAGTAGTTCAGTGAGCAGGGGAAGCCTATGAAAAGTTGACGCCTTGCAACATTTCTGTCTTTAGTGGGCATTAGAATATTCATACTTCAATCTCAAGACTGATTTACGGTATATCTATACGTATTTCACTCGGTTAAGAGGCAGGAATTAGCAGTGATAAGGAAGTGAATCAGACTGAGTAGGAACTGAATCTAAGGCATTAGTCAGACTTCCTGGCTCTTTATGCTCCACTGCGAAAGAAATGAGTCAGGATCTTAGCGCTAACAACACTTGACCCGACTATGCTTTGACCATCTATAGCTTCAAGATAACTTTCAAGAGTGGCATGCAATTTTAGGGTTTGCCTATAGCTACTATCAGATTTCGATTCTTTTCTCTCTGTTAGATAGACGGTGAATAAATCCTTACTTCTGTCTCTGTTCTAGTTTTCTCATTCTTCTTTCTCGGATTGACAAAAGATGCAAATGACTGAACTCTGGCTAAATTAGGAATATAATCCAGGATGAGGAGAGGCAGCGAGAATTGAATCAAAAGGAAAAGGTTGATTCTTCTTACTGTTCCATCTGGTAAAGGAGTATTGATTTAATAGAAAGGAGTATTCCTCTTTTAATCTTTAATCAGGTTCAGTAGTTCCGGCAATAGAGTAGAGGTTGAGTCTTGAAAAGCAAACAGCTAATCTAATTAATTCATTTACTCGACTGTAAATAAAGCAGCTAACTCCTTCATTTCTTATGGTTTCAGCTTGACTGACTTCCTGTCCCTGAATTTTTTCCTTACGGTTAATGTTCATTCGCTTCTCTTTCTTTCTTTCCCGCTCAGGAGTATTGATTTAATAGGAAGGACTATTGATCTTTTACTGTTCAGGCAATGGGTTCAACCGACCGACAGGTGAATGGGGAGTCAATTCATTAGCAGCTTGACAGGCGAGCTCCGACTGCCCCTCTATTACCAGATGTTCTTGTTGAGTTATTCTTTCAATCTTTCACTCGTTCTCTGTTCTTTACTCTTGCTATAGGTCGAAATGTGGAGATACCTTTCTTAACCATCACCTGTTAGCTATGTCTGCCACGAGTTAACGACATAAAGTACGAATAAAAGTTCATTGATACATTTTCTTCTACAACTGACTGAACTATCATCACTGTTCTTAAGCCTAGACTGACTGGGGGTGTGTCATATGCAGCAAAATCTATCTCGCTAAGCTTCATTCTACAAGCATTCCTCTACTCTATTTGTGAATTCATTGTTGAGAAAATGGTATATGGATTATGGATCATAAAGCAAAGGGAATCTGCTACCTATGTTGTGACTGAAGATTAAATGGAGGTAGTACCAAGGAACCAGGAACTATTAGAATTGATGATTTGAACAGGGTGCTGCAGAAGAAGAAAGAAAAAAAGGTATAGAGGCTGCTTTATTAGATAAAGGCTGGCTGGAAAAAGATACAAGGTGGAAGTAGAAATATAAAGGTAGAAGTAGAAATCGAGTTGCAAAAGGAATTGACTCCTCAGAGGGGGTAGGAGAACTAAGCTAAGTAAGAAAGTCTTTCTTTCTTTCTACTAGCGGGGGGCGAGCAGAGTTATAGCAATTTCACTCTTTTCTTAAGGGTTGGTTATTCCTCAGCCCAGATCCTAAGAGTTGGTAATGGGAGGTTTAGGGTTTTGTTGCTGCTAAACCGCCCGAGCAAGGGCCTAATTCAAGGTACGTAAAGGGAAGGTGGGGTAGGTCTTTCACTCTTGTTTTTTTACATCAATGGATGAGAGTGAAGCGAAGGCACGAGAGGAGTTCCTTCCAGCCAAGAGAGGAGAGCATGTAATTGAAGAAAATCAAAACCGCACCAAGCTAGGCTAGGGGCAATCATTACGTATGACTCTTGGCTATCGGGCCTGTCCTTTAGTTATGGTCGAGAATCTATCTTTTCTTTCCTCTCCTTTGTCTCGCGGCTTCACCCCTTGACTAAAAGCCTATTTTCCTAAATATCGATTGGCTAGCTCAGATAAAGATTCCAGCTATTCTAAAGAAGGTGGTCCCGGATGATCTTCGGATTACATAACAGCAAGCATGTCCGGCGGCTATTCAAATGGATCCAGTTCTTCCTACCCGCGCCTGCACCCCTGATTGGTAATGGAATCCTATCGACTGACTGGGTACTTTTAGACCAATTAGACCAAAAGGATTTGAGCTGCTTTCACTATGCAAGGGCTTTGGTCTACTTCCTTCTTTTCAATCACAAGAAATGATTCAATCTCGAATTGGGTGAGCCTCTGACTATTCAGTTAAAGTGAGAGTTGGTTCAACTATCGAGGATAGACATTTTAAGGCATTTTGTCAAGACTGCCGGCTTTGCTAGTAAGTGGATCGGAACGCTAACGGCGAGGTGCCAGCCAACTAACCTTTGTCTCTGTCCCTCAATCAATCAATGGGACAAAGAGAGGGGAGAAGAGCAGATCCAAAATAAGTAGGTGAAGGAGAACCAAACAAATACCCATTTTGACCGAGAAAAAAGAATAAGGAGAAAAAGAGAAAGAATCAAAGAAAAGAGTTACGTGAAAGAAGATAGTAGGAAAAGCCGAATGAATCTTCTTGAGTTGAGTGTTTACTGTTACAGTTAAAGAAAAGAGAAACGAATGAATTTCATATGCGACTGAAGGAGCGGATCAGCCAGCCCAGCCTAGTTACCTCATAAAAGAATGTTTGAAGGTTCAGTCAGGAGCCGTACCGAGTTCCATCTGTCGAATTAATCTTGACTTTAGGCTTGACTTGATGAATAAGGAGAAAAAATACGTTTTACCTAGTTAAAGAGGGTTTGTTCAGTAGTGATTTCGTTTACAGAACAGGCAATGAATTAGCGGCTTGACCGACCTACGAGTCTTTGAGTGAAATCAGGGACATAAGTATATAGTATAGAGCCAGGAGGTTACAATGCTTTTTGAAAGGAGCGAGCAAATCCTTTCTTGTCTTCTTGCTTTCTTTCGTCTTTCCTTCTGCATTACCTTGTGTTTGAGTTCAATCGGTCTAATTTTTGCCTGTTTGATCTTTCCTTCTGACAATGAATAGGTGAATGAATAAATAGGGAATCGTTTCATCTTCACTCTGATTCTTCTTTCGTCTTTCTCTTTTTTTGAGTAAATTCCTTTGACGTTTCCGCCTTCATTTTGTCCTGTAGCGGATTGATTTATTTGTCCAAAAGCTCATTCTTCTTTCGCTCTAGTTCCTGATTTATTTGCTTCTGCTAGTGAGACAACTATGGTATCTTGGTAATTAACCTCCTGTCCCAATGGGTTCCTTAATGCCTGACCTAAAAAAAGAGTTAGAATTGAATCTAAAGAGACTGCCTTTGACCTTTCATCAACTAGTTAGATCGAACCTTCATTCAAAGTCTCACTTATTATCATCTTCTAAGAAAAGGAGCTCTTAGCATTACTTTTGCCCGTTGAACGTGGTCGACCATTATTAGGCTTGGATTAACCCATCTTCAATGGCACTAGTCCTAACTAAAGACTAAAGAAAGAGCAATTTGCTTGCTGGGCTAGTTAGACGGATTGGGAAGTACTTGACGCTCGTTGAGACCTTTATTTGATTTGGCATTTTCATTCTCTACTTCTGCACTAGGACTTTCTTCTATTCTAGGCTAAAGCCCCTTTACCTTACTTAGTATATTAAGGGTAGCAAAGCAGGAAGCCCTCTTTTAGTCAATTATTTAGATAGATAGCAGAGCTTTTGGAGTACATCAATCGACAGTACCAACTGAGGCTTCCAAGCCCACTCGACTTTTTGAGCATGCGAAAGGAGAGACCAGAACAAGGTTTCCTACCCAGTTTCCTACCCACTCGCCTTTTCGCACGTACTCACTCATCTTTATCAGCCAGCTCCCTCTCCCTTCCGGTCGAGCACTTCTATCCTCTCCCTAATTGAAGGAGGTAAAGCAGCTTCCCTCCCTTGCCCTTGCTCTACCTCTATTTACTATAGACTAGGACAGGTTAGTTCTGTAACCCTTAGCATCAAATGAAAAGAAAGCGGATGAACGAACCTGATAAGATAAGGAACCACTACAAGGGGAGTAAGATTCGAATTACCTTGTTGATCGACTATCTCAATGTAAGAACATTGTTTGAGATTCGAATCACTCCACAAGCAAGATCGATCATATCTAGCTTGAATGATTCTTGTTGATCAAATATCTCAAACACTTGTTTGAGATTCGAATCACTCCACAAGCAAGATTGATCATGTCGAGCTTGAATGATTCTATATGCAACCTAAACTACATAGAATTGCAAAGAAACTTAGTCATTGGCTAAAGAAGAGAACAAATGCTTCTTTTTCTACATTTTCCAAGTCTCTTACAAATACAACATACATGGCTCTATATAGCCTCAAAATGAAACTACTAGGCATTCCAAGAATTGTAACATTCATACTTAATGGTCATAATTAACCATTATGTAATTGTAACCTAAAGTAAATAAAAAGTCCTAAAAACTCTAAATTGTAACCCACCCAAAATTTATAACAATCAAACTTCACTCTTCTTCAATGTGGCATGGATTGAAACATCTTTTGATAATTTTGACAACTTTTTCTTCACATCGTCATTGAAGTATATTGTATGATTGATGTTTTTTCGTTCATATCAGAACCAAACGCTCTTTAGTTTCAAAAGCATCCCCCCTTTCGATCCTGCTGAAGAAAGATAAAAGAATAAGCAAGCTAGGAAGATGCCCCTAAGCTCGCGAGAAGGAGAAGGGCTCAAATACAAAGAATAGCAAGACACGCGTTAGAGAGGCACTAGCAAGACAAGGCGCAACAATCTAATGCACGCTAACTATTACCCCTAATCTAATGTGCTACTACCACGCTATACTGCGCACCAATGCTGACACTATACACTTTAGCCCTATCAGCAGCAGAGCTAGCCGGGGAAGAGAGAGAATGTTGGTTGGGTTGCTCAAATGATGATGAAGACGTAGGCAAGATAGTCACAGATGAGATTCCAAGAGGTTTGTATAATATGGGCATGGAAGCTCTCCCTTAAAATCAAATGATTCTCGAGACGGCATAGAGAAGAAGAAAGGCGCATAAGGTCAGGTTGCTGAATGTCCTCTCTCGTCGACCGGTAGAATAAACAAGAGTGTGACTGTCTGGTTAAGATCTTCTTGGTAGAATGATTCGGATTTGATTGGTCCTAGCACTCATAACGAGACAAGTTGGTGTAGAGATAGGACGCGAGATGAATCACAAGGTCCCGCTATTTTCAAGCATATATGAATGAGAGCTCGCCTTGCCCTAAACTCAAAACTATGTCTGGAGCTCTATCTTTTCTTTACCTTGCGGGCCTTCTTTATTCAATTCATTGCATGTCTTTTCTTCCTTCCCTTCTTTGACCTTTCTTTGGAACTGTAATCATCCCAGGAATCAGTAGTAGCTCCAAAGGACCAATCCACTCACTATGTGTTTGGTAATCAGGTAAGCATTGTTCTTCCTTAACCTTCTTCTACCTTTGAAGATAGCAAGAGCATTGAAGCAATACCCGGGGGGACCAATCATTAAGGCGTCAAAGCGTGGACAAGAAAGGAAAGAAAGCAGTCCATGAATAGAATCAATCCCTTCTCGATAGCCTTAGGAAGAGTGAATAGGCACAGTACAGGTTTAGGTAGAAGAAAAGGAAGAAAGAAAGTTGCCAATTCTCTTTCGAGCTAGTCTTCCTTTAACTATGGATGGAGATTCTAGGGGATAAAAGAAGAATCGCATGTATGCATCCTAAGCGTAGGCAAGCGAGGACAAGGGGAAGGGAAGAGAGTCTTTCCTTGCTTTTTGGCATTCAGTAAGTAGGTCAAGCAGTAAGTAGCCTAATAAGTAGGCTAACTAAATAGAATAGGCAGGCATGTATGCTTTCTTGCCCTGAAACTCTATTATAGGACGGAGAGAAGTATTGTATTGACCACTTTTGAAAATGCAAAAGAATCAGTCAGTGGCGTTTTCATCTCTTTTTTATATGCTCCTTAGGTTAAGCAACAACCTCTTTGAGCTCTTACCGAATCCCAACAAACCCTATACCCTATATCTTGAGATCACAACTTCTTTCAAGGACAGCTTTGAGTGAAGAGTTTGTGGCTCCTTTTCATTCATTCTTTCTTCACGAGCTTGTAGAGAGCCCATGATCAATAGTAATGGAATCAAAATCTTTCTCTTTCTCAATAGCAACAACACGATACATTGAATTTCGGATCGCAGGATTTATTGTTCAATTACTAGAACATACTCCAAATTCTCACCCATATACACCCACGCATTTGATTAACAACAGCCAATACTATTGACGAACAAAGAAAGAACGGACTAAAGCCTAAAAAAGAGAACGAATGAAGAAGGAAAGGCTGAATGAGTTTACCTAGAACAAGAACTGACCGGAAAAGAGGTTAACGGGAAGGTGAAAGAAGAAGGAATCGGAGAATGAATCTTTAGCCTTAGTTTACTGTGAAAGAAAGAAGTTAAATCAAATTAATCTTGATTGAATTACTCTTTCAAGCTGAATCAAAGGAAAGCTAAGAGAAGAGAACGAGTTTACCTCCTGAAATCAGATGTCAGAAAAGAAGAATCAGAATAACTGGGTAAGGTAAGAAATCTAATAATATGTTCAGGTTCAGGGTCGAAGACATGAAACCGAGTTTACGAGGTTCAGGGTCTCGGACGCTCGACGAGAAAAGGGAGGAGAGGGTGTCGGTTTAGGTTTTCGCTTTTTATTAGTTTTAGATATTGGGTGTTGTAAGATACTATCAATCCAAGATTTAGTATTGTTTTGGCGGCATGTCCGAGCGGTAAGGTAAGGCGTGGGCCTGCGAATCCCTATTTACCCAGTTCAAATCTGCTGGGTGTCGTCTCATCAACAAACAAAAGAATGGTAAAGACTTTGATTTAGAGCTGTTATAACTTTCTCATTGATTTTCCAGGAGAAGACAAGCCTCTTTTCTTTCTCTTTCTCTTTAGATTTGCTTGATTCTAAGCATCGTTGGGGTTATGTAAAATGCTATACATCCTTTCGTCTAGGTTTCGGGTTTCAAGAGAATTTAGTAGAGTAATGCTAATCGTTAAATCTTGCTGCTATGATAACCCTTCGACTCCGGGTGTCTACTGATTGAGTCTTGAATTTGCGAATCTCATTTGATTTTGAGTTACGGATAGGGAAGAAGATACTTTATATATGGACTCATGCATGAAAGTATCCGAGTGCTCGAGCAGTCAATCTATTATATTGAATGGCTAATTTCCTTTTGAATCTTAAAGGAACTTCTTTTCGATAAGCTCTAGCATGTAATAGGTCATCCCATCTCCTGATTGTCTAAATAGGGGGAGATTAGATCAAATGAGAAAGGAATAATAGTATGGGTGGGTATGCGATAGCTAGTGGTTGATTGACTCTTTTTATACTCTTTGTAATGTAATGAAATGCAGGAGAACAAAAGACTAGGTCTGATTATTCCTACATGGTACTAATTTCAGACTTCCAAAAGTTTTCCCGTCTCTTTCTTTGATTTGTACTTAATTTGATTATACTAGCATATAAGAACTTGTTTTAATTCTATATTTGTGGATTGTTTCAACAATGGTGTTGTGCCCGAATCTCTTTTTGACTATGCGCTTTCCGCTATTATTAGTTCATAATAATAATGAGTGAGCAATTATAGAATAATTCTTTTCTTTCTATTCATAGAGATAGGGGACATAATTCACATGGGGTAAGTCGCCTCGCTTGGGCTGCTTAAATGGTAGTCTTTATTCTCTTTCACTCGGAGTACGGGGAAGAAGTAAGTGGACTCTCTCTAGAAGTACTACTAATTGAAGAATGAAACTGTCTCGTATGGATTATTTTTTGCTTATTTGATAGATCCTTCTGCAACACTTTTGATCTTTGTGATAGTAAAAAAGAGGATTATCGCTTTAAAAGTAGATACATACTTTCGACACGCAAAGAAGATAGACATAGTGGTTGTCTAATGAGATACTCTTCCATAAGAATCTACTACTTCGTAATTAGATAGTACCTCGGCCCCATCCATATTACGGCACTTGTTTGATTTCTTATTCTTAGTCTTTTAGTTCTTTTCTTTACTAAATAGTAGGATTTCTGCTTCTTTTATCAAACTCATTTCATATGATGGCTGAAATGTGAAAGATGGGATTGACTAATTCTTTTATAAATCCGAAGAGAAAAAGTGCCTATGGAACCGAACCCCTGGATTATCTGTCAATTGCTCAATCAATTACTTCTTTATCATGCTAGAACAAGGAAGGATTAGTGGGCGGCGTGGGGGCCTTTCGATTATTTCATTTTTGATTCATTAGAACCAAGGTGAATGTATGAAGCAAAGAATATAGAATTGGGCCACGATGGATATTGTATTAACTAACTAGACATATATGTAATTGAGATGATATCTCTAATAGAAAGATATATATTGTAGATTTATCTATATTCAACCTAGTTTTATAGAGTACAATTTTATACACTTCAATAACAATAAGAGTATGGTAGAAGGATTCAGATATTTCTTTACTAACTAACTCTCGGATCTCATAGAAGACTTCTCTCGTAGAATATTGATAATTCATCTCCAATTTCATTTAAGACGCGAAATGGGAATCCTTGTCATTTTTCTTATCTTCAATCATTGATAAGAACAAAGAAAGTCAAGATTAATTCTTTTTCATCACTTTGACTCTCTTTATGTCTATTATTAAGTAAGCGGTAGGAACTATAATGAACGAACAGTGTAGTAGCAATATAAATGCTAGAATAGAGACGACTTCAATAATCTCTTTGTTTCCGTTTTGATAGGAAGATCTTTTATCCATACCGAATTTAAAAAAATGGGATTCCCGAGATGCAAGAAAGAATTTCTGTACTTTTAGTTTCTTTCGTCTTTCTTGCATTCTTTCTTTTCTATAATCTACTGCCCTCTCCTCTTGTCCAATGCAATTATCTTGTTTAGTCTCATTATCAGACTACCTTTACTTACTACCCTCAGTTTATAAACAAACTCAAAGCAAAGAATAGCAGGGAAATTCATTCAAGGAAAAGGAGGTAGGTTCGTTACTCCTGACTTTTTGTGTATCGTCCTACTTAATTCCCTTTGTGTATGTGCTTCCCAGAAAGGTATAGTAGTCTATTCCATTAAATGAGGTGGGTGGCGTAATGAACTAGACTGAGTAGGGTATTCTTTCTTTTCTGGAATATGATGCGCGATTCGAAGGAGTTTTCTGTCTTGCATTATTCCATAGAATTATATATATAAATTCTTTGATTTAAATCATACGAAGGCTAGTACCCTTTAGGAAGTTATTGGTTTGCCATATGCTATAAACGAACGGTATGAAACTCTCTCATACTTAATCTCATTGGTAAGATTAGGTTAGGTAGGTGTATATTTCGATCTCACACTAAGACAAGAAATTCATTCAAGGAAAAGGGAAGGTAGGAAATCTGGGGAAGAGAGGGATAGGGATCCACAAGTTCTTGTTAGAATTCTTTTTCTCACCAAGTCGAATTGCTGCTTTATTAATGATTCGATGAATGGATCTATATTCAAGGGTGTACATGTCTCCATCAAATGAATTAGGGTGGGGCTCATCCATTTAATTAGGATCAAATCCAATAAACAAACCATTTTACCTAGACTCAGTAGAGTAATCAATCCTCTTTTTCGTTCCTAAATCAGCGAGTGGATAAGACCCATTTATGTACATTCTTCTCATTTCTAATAATTATAGAGATGCAACTCATCGTGGCTAGTGGCTTATTCAGTCAGAAATTGAATCAAACAAATAGGCCTTTTCACTAAGTGGTAGAGTAACGAACGCTATGGTAAGGCATAAGTCAGCGGTTCCAATCCGATAAGGATGAAATTAGAACAGTAGATCTTTTTTCTTTCATTTTCATATTGATTTGGTACACACACAGGAATCCGGCGATAATTACGATTCAATTATCTTGTTTGTAGACGTTCTATAGGCCAAAATGGCTATCTATTTCCCTTTCGCGCCACAGAGAAACGAACGGTTATTCCAAGTCACTATGAGCCCTTTCAAAATCTCTTTCTTTGATCCCAAACAAATATAGAAGATAAGATCCATTTCTATCTATGTGCCAAAGATTTTCCATATTGATCTTTGTTGGTCCAACAATGTGACGAAGAATAGAAAAGAGAATAACGAGACTTGAATTTACAGTATTTAGTGAATAATAATATTGATCTAGATCAGGTTATAGACCATAAATGGTTTTTATATTCGAAACCCCTTAGAAAAGAAGGGACGGTAGAAATCATACCGCAATGATAGACTCGAAGGCCCGAAAAATGCTATGAGGTCTTCAAAATGGTTCAAGTTAGTTAAATAGGAGGATCACTATGGCTATAGCCGTTGGTAAATTGACCAAAGACTCAAAATTCTTTATTCGAGATTATAGATGACTGGTTACGGAGGGACCGGTTCGGTGTTGTAGGTTGGTCCGGGCTATTGCTCTTTCCTTGTGCCTATTGTGTCGTACGTAGGAGGGTGGTTTACAGGTACAACCTTTGTAACTTACTTAATGGTATACCTAACCATATTGGATTCGCAAGTTCCTATTTGGAAGGATGCAACTTCTTAACCAATCGTTGTTAAGACAGACTCCAACTAATAGTTTAGCACACTCTTTGTTCTTACTATGGGGTCGCACAAGGAGATAGATTTGACTCCTTGGTGTCCATTAGGTGGTCTGTAGACTTTTCTTTCTTCGGACTAATAGGTGTTGAATCTTACATGGCAATTTCAATTTGGACTTGCTCGATCTGTTCACTTGAGACCTTAATTAGATCATGCAATTGTCGGGACCAATTGCTGTTTTTCTTTCTGAATTCCTGATTTATCTCCACTAGGGCAGTCTAGTCTTCTGGTTGGTTCGTTGCCCCTAGTTTTGGTGTAGCTGCTATATTTCTATTCATCTTTTACAAGGATTTCATAATTGGACATTGAACCCCTTTCATATGATGTTGCAGGTGTATTGGACAGGCTATGCGTCATGGTGCTACCGTAGAAAATCCCTTATTTGAAGATGGTGATGGATGGTGCAAATAGATTCCTTCCGGGTAACCCAACTCAAGCTGAAGAAACTTATTCAATGGTCACTGCTAACCGCTTTTGGTACCTAATCTTTGAGGTTTTCCAATAAAAAAGGGGTTATTACATTTCTTTCTCTTATTTGTACTAGTAACTGCTTTATGGATGAGTGCTTGCTCTTGGAGTAGTAGTTGGTCTGGCCCTGAACCTACGTGCCTATGACTTTGTTTCTAAGGAAATCCGTGGGAAGATCCTGAATTTGAGACTTTCTATCTATACACCCAAAATCTTCTCTTAACCGAAGGGATTCGTACTTGGATGGTGGCTCAAGATCAGCCTCATGAAAACACACCTTACCTTATATTACCTGAGGAGGTTCTACCCCTTGGAAACGCTCTTTAATGGAACTTTCTCTTTTGGAACTTTATCTTTAGCTGGTCGTAACCAAGAAACAACCCCCTGGTTTCGGTGGGAATGCCCGACTTATCCATTTATACGGTAAACTACTGGGGGAGGGCTCATGTAGCCCATGCCAGATTAATCGTATTCTGTTCTGGGCCGGAGCAATGAACCTATAGTGGCTCATTTCGTACCTGAGAAGCCTATCTATGAACAAAGATCCATTTTCCTTCCCCGCCCGCCTAGCTACTACTCTAGGTTGGGGCGTAGGCACTGGTGGGTAAGTAAGTTATAGACACCTTTCCGTACTTTGTGTCTGGAGTACTTCACTGAATTTCCTCTACAGTATTGGGTTTTGACGGTATTTATCATGTACTTCTGGGACCCGATACCCTTGATCTTTTCCATTCTTCCGTTATGTGTGGAAAGATAGAAAGAAAATGACTACTTGGGTATTCACTAAATTAGGTATAGGTTTCTTCTAGTATTCAAAGCTCCTGATTTGGGGGGCGTATATGATACCTAAGCTCCGTGGGGAGGAGATCTAAGATCAATTACCAACTTGAACCTTAGCCCAAGTGTGATATTTGGGTATTTACTCAAATCTCTGGGGGAGAGAGAAGGATGGATTCTTAGTTAGACGATTTGGAAGATATAGTTGAGGGGCATGTATTGTTAGTTAGGTTACATTTGTATACTTGGGGGAATTTAGCAGATCTTAACTAAACCGTTTGGCTCGCCGCGCAGTTGTATGGTCTGGAGAAGCTTACTTGTCTGATAGTTTAGGTGCTTTATCCCGTTTTGGTTTTATTGCTTGTTCTTTTGTCTGGCTTGTTCTTTTGTCTGGTTCAATAATACTGCTTATCCGAGTGAGTGAGTTTTAGGGGCCGACTGGACTCGAAGCTTCTCAAGATCAACAAACCGTTTACGTTTCTAGTTAGAGACCTCTTGTAGCTAACGTTGGATCAAAGATCTACTCTACTACTAGTTTAGGTAAATATTTAATGCGTTCTACGACCATAGAGAAAAGTTATTTTGAGGGGAGAGATAGAAAGAAAGAGACTATGTGCTTTTGGGATCTGCGTGCTCCTTGGTTAGAACCAATAAAGGGTCCTAATCGTTTGGACTTGAGTAGGCAAAGATATACAACCTTGGCAAGACCTTACGCAGAATATATGACCCATGCTCCTTTAGGTTCTTTACATTACGGGGGTGGCGTGTAGCTACCAAAATTAATGTAGTCAATTATGTCTCTCCTAGAAGTTGGTTAGTTACCTCTCATTTTCTTCTAGGATTCCCCCCATTTGTTGGTCATTTATGGCATGTAGGAAGGGCTCAGGCAGCTGGCACAGGATTTGAAAAAGGAATTGATCGATCTCTTCATGACTCCTCTTAACTGAGACAGGCGATCTAATGAAGGCAAAATCCATTGGATTCCACCTTATATATATCAAGTTGGACAGATCAGGTTATATTTGAAAAGTTTGACTTTTTCCTTTCCTTAGAACTATCTCTTTTTTTCTTTCTTCCTCCATCCGCTAGCCATATTAGAAGGGGGCTCCCTCCCTCCCTCCCTATAACCAATGAAATACTTGAATTTCTTAGCAAGTATCTTGCTTTATTCTGATTACTCCGGGATTGCAACAAAGAGTTAGAATCAAATCCCCATCCGTATGGTCAGCTACAATTTACACAGAACAGATTAAGCAGTCGGAGATAATTAGATTTGAGTGCCAAAACACTTCTTTAAGCCTAAGATAAAGTTCTGACTTCTATTGAGGTGAGGTCACAAGGTAGGTCAGACCCTTCTCAGCTCTAATTAAAGCCTTGAGCCAACCAACCATCAGTCAGAATCAATAAAGTCTCTCCCCCTAGAGGTAAACCTATTCCATTGGTCTCCCAATTACATTGCCTCTCCCTCAGATACTTATTAGTTTATAAGCCGGAACGAACCCTCAGCCTAAAGAAAGAGTTGACTAGACTAGGTAATCTCAGCGAATAAAGGATAGGAAAAGTAGTTCAGGATAATTAAGAAATCAGGAGTATTGCTCTTTTACAGTTGAAGAATAAATAGTCAAAGGATCATGATGAATAAGGAACGAAAGTTGTGAGACCCATAGGGCGAAGGAGCGAAAGCTGTGAGACCAAGAGGGAGAGGAGTTCAGACTTGAAAGACTTGAAGGTGAAGGGGAAGGTTTTCTCTTGAGTTGAGTCTTCCTGTTCAGGATCATTAAAGGTTGAGGATAGATAATTAATAAGGAGTAGTTCTCTTTTATAGTTCAATACAGGAGAGGAAAATAGTGAAATCAGGGACAAGTTATTAAGTTTAGTCTCTTTCCGAACTAAACTAATTACCTAAAAAAGAGGGATTTGATCCCCAAAAATAGGGGAAGGATAGAATGAAATTGATTTCAGCAGCTTTTGTTAGGGAAACACCGATTACGAGGTTTTACAGTTATATGGGGATAGAATTTATTTCATTTCCTATGCTTCTGTTAGGGAAAAACCTCTTACGAACTTTTACAGTTATATGGGGATAGAATTTCTTAGCTTTCCTATGATGCTGTTAGGGAAAAAGCTATTATGAGGTTTTACAATCATATAGGATAGAAGAAATTTCTTAATGATCTTTGCAGGTTCAGGTTCAGGCAATGGAATTGTGAGACTCGAAGAGGCTCGAAGCGGCTCGACTGTAAAGGAGAGGAGAGAAGTGAAGGATCTAGAATAAGGAGAAGGAGTTCTTTCGTCTTTCCTTACAATTTACTCTCATTCATCTTTCTTTCGTCTTTCCTCTCCTGTCAAGCAGCTAATCTTATGTCTTTCAAAGCAGCTAATTGATTCAAAGACTGTAAACTCCTTCAATCAGTCAAAGGGTTTCGGTTCAGGTTAAGGTTCTGTCTCATTCTTCTTTCATCTTGAAAAGCAGCTAATTCATTTAATATCCAGTCAAGGAGGTTCAGGTTCATTAATCTTGTTTCGTTGAGTCTTTGTTTACAGTTCGAGAAAGAAGAGAAGGATTGAATATGGTCCACTGTAAAGGTTCTTCCATTCAAATAGCTTTACCTTGTGAAAGACAAAGTTCCATCCGCTGGTTCGTTCAGTAGTATAGTAGTTCAATCAGGAAAAGGCGGTTCGGTTGAGTCGAATTAATCTTTCTTACTTACAGGAGGGAGAGGTGAACAAGAACTGACGGGAATAGAGGTTCAAGGGAATTAATCTTTCTTGACTTTCTCTTGTCTTGCTTTAGTCTTTCAAGTAGAATCAAATTCAATCAATAGGTTTTCAGTCAGGAGTTTACCGTGAAAGAAGGTTCCGGCCGGAGTAGTTCACTCTCATTCATAAGGAGTCTTAGTTTACAGGGTTA
Organism: Cucurbita maxima; assembly: GCF_002738345.1. NCBI lineage: Eukaryota > Viridiplantae > Streptophyta > Magnoliopsida > Cucurbitales > Cucurbitaceae > Cucurbita > Cucurbita maxima. The sequence goes on from NW_019272027.1 coordinate 5,301,148, forward strand.
GAATAACTCACAAGAACTTAAGGTCATTTTGAAAAAAAAAAGGTTCTTATCATCCTGCGTCTTTACACCTCCTAAAATAAGAGAAGGGAATATCGGGCAAGGAGAAAGAATCCATCCAGCAATATGAAAAGTAGTTCACTCTCAATCTGTCTTGTTGAGTCTTTCCTTGAAACACTTGAAGGTGAAGGAGCGGATCATCCTCTAGTTTCCCTTGTTTATAGTTCAAGAAAGGAGAAGATCAAGAATGGTTCAACCCTAAACTTAGTTCAACCCTAGTTCAAGAAGAATCCTCCTATGCAACCTCTTTACCTACCGAGTCTTTGTTTGAAGGGAAATAACAAGAACTAAAGGGAATAAAGTCAAAGAAAAGGAGTGAAATCAGGTTCATGAGTTTCCAGTTGACTAAATGAATTAGCTGCTTGACTGAGTCTTTGATTGAATAAATAGGTTTAGGTTCAGTAGTTCAGAAGCTTCCCTTGTTTACAGTTCGTGTTTGAATAACTCCCAATAAGGGAATAGATAGAGGTTTAGGGGAATGAATCTTGCTTGAGTTCAGTCTTGAGTTGAGTGTTTACAGTCGGGTAAAGTCATTTCATATGCTTTCCCTTGTTTACCGTTCAAGCAATAATAACTCACACAATAACTGATGGTAATAGAATAAAGGAAAAGAAGTTCAAGCAAGAAGGTTCCGGTGAAGGATTGAATTCATTCTTTGAATAAAGAAGGTCAGTCAGGTAATATCGTAGAGTCAAAGGCTCAGGGAAGGTCATATTGGTTCAGGGGAGGGAGAATGAAAATAGCTTGACCTTGTGTTTGAAGAATACTCTTGCTTGGTTTTCGCTTGAGTCTTTCCTTCCTCATTACCTCGTGAAAGAATAGCCCGAGTTCAAGAAGGGAGCGAAGCTGCTTTACCTTTACCTTCTGAAAGAAGAATAGTCCTGCCTGGTTTTCGCTTGAGTCTTTCCTTTCCTGCCAGTTCACTCTCATTCTTGCTTTCCTTCTGCGTTACTTCCTTTCTTCATTTATTCTTTCACTATAAACTCCTTCAATCAGTCAAAGGTTTTCTCTTTCGTCTTTCTCTTTTCTTTACTCGACCGACTGTAAAGGAATATATGATTCTCGTCAGGTTCCGGTTCAGGTTCATGAGCGAGAACTTCCAGAATAAGCATGACGCAAGCCTCCCTCCGTTTATGTATCGACTATCGAGCCCATAACAACACTCTCAATAAAAAAAAAGCCCGTGCCACTCTCATTGCGTTTTGATCAATTAGGTGTAGTAAGGTATTTCACCAAGTTGAACTGGCGACCGGAGTACTACCAAGTGTAGATCTTAGAGGGCTTAGAGGGCAAGACGACGTGAGGCTGGAGCATTAGACTTTCTAGTAATGCTGGTCTAACCAATGCTTCCTTTTGCACAAAGATGAATGAAGGATTTCGTCCCACATGCATCGTGAATGGGAGAAGTTTCTCGTAGTCTGTGCTATTTGATACTAATTAATACTAAATAGAGACCCCATATGAGATTTAGGTGTATACTCTCATTGGAAGAAGACGCGGAGCACCTTTCTCACATGGAGAGAGCAGTGTTCTAGATCATCAGGGTCCACTCTATGTGAAGTGCTTTGCATAAGGTCTAGTTCCTTGAGGTCTAGTTCCTTGGGCATTGGATTGGCGGCAGCATGAGTTGGTTGGATCAAGAGAAGGTGCGTGCAAGACGAGGTGGATTGGGAGACGCCACACAAGGTGCAGGAATTACGATTCTTCCTCAGATTAGTCCTACATCTATTTTTTTATTGAGAGTCTATATTAAACTATAGGCGGTTCATCGAGGGCTTCTTTCTCAGGTGATTGATCGGAAGGGCTTAAGCTTTCCATTAGATTAGTAAAGGGCGAATGAAGGGTGTGTGCAATAGTTTTCTTTCTTTCTCCTGCTCGATCGCTTCAATGCCTATACTATATTTAGAGAGAACTGAAAAGCCTTCTCCCGAATTATAGGAGGATGTGACACAAATAATGACTCTCTTCGCCGGGATGTCAGCCGGTTAGGCAGCTCTAAGGGTTTTGATATTCGGGGTGGAAGGCAAAACTCTGACACAACCAAGTGAAACTAAGGGTCTTTAAAAGAGGGAACGATCTGATCTATGGGGTGTTCACTCTTGGAGGACGGCTAAGAATGTCTCTTAAAAGGAGCGGGGACGGGGTCTTTTCAATCAAGCACAAATAGAACGAGATAAAAGGGGTGTGTAACCTAGAGAGATGGCCATATCTCTTTTCTGAATGTGGTATCGAGGTTCGGTTCATTTGGAAAAGAGGTTGGGAGACCGTGCGAATGGTTTAATTGATGACTTCGCTTCGATCTCTTCGACTGAACCTGAAGGAGACTTCGATCATTCCACTTTAGCTGAAGAAGGAATGAATCATCTCACTAGGAATTCCGGAGAGTGAATCTTCTCTTTTAGATCCTGGCCTTGGTAGAGAACTTGCCTTTGATTGGGATTTCGATTGAAAAGATGTTAGGCCGGTTCCTCATGTGCCTAAGAAGCTGAGAAAATCTCGATCCCATTTTACTACTCAATCTTTATTTAGAGAAAGAGAACTCGGGAGCATAAGCAAGTTCAGTAGTTTCAACCTCTGTAATGGGAACCTCGAAGTTGTCTGAGGCAAGAGCAACCTCATATTAGGCACTGCCGCAACATCCACTAGGAGTTGGAAGGTGCACGATAGCGAAGATCAATCCATCTCACTCAATCTAAAAAAAAACATTGTCTTGGGCGCATGCAACCCAAAAAGAAAGAAAGAAAGATAGCTCGCTTGAAGAAAACTCTTTTAGTTAGAACCTAGTACAAGCCAAGCCCCATCGATTCGGCAACAAGAGTCGGTTATAGATAGAATAGTCTTTTGGTCAGCTTTCCCGTTCTTTGAGACTTTTCTTCTCCTGTAAAGAAAGACTGACTAAAGATTCGTTATCCTTCACGGGCGGGAGGAACTCTACTCTCGAGTTGCTTTGCTGCTGTACCTATTCCGGAACAGTAAACACTCAATAACAGAATGAATAACCTCTCCTTCGCAGCCCTTCGGCTCTAACTCACTCTAAACAGCTTGCTGGCTTCTTTATGATTCATTCCTTCTTAACGATTCCCCTTTCTTTGATTGACTCTATTAGTCTCGTCAGTTGTTCTTTCATTCACTCTTTCTTTTACTCTACTGTAAAGACTCGAGTAAAAGAGGAGGATCGATTTGTTCCTGAACTACTAAATCCGATGTAACTCGATAATTCTCGGAAGTCAAGAAACAAATGAGAGAAAGAAACCCTGATTCTTCTTTCTTCCCCTTAACTGAATGACTTCTCCAACACTATGTAATCTGTAAATAGATAGTATTCCCCTTAACTGAACTGAATCACTACTGAAGGAACCTTCTTTCATTCACTCAACCACTTATCTCTGGTAAAGCAGCTAATTAATTGACTTTACTCGCCGACTGAAGGAAGGGTTGGTTGAACTACTTCTTTCTCCGTTCTTGTTGTTTGATATTCTCTTTGCTTTCAATCCTGAACTCCTTATGACTGAGAGTGAACTAACTTCTCTTTCTCTTCTAACTAACTACTGTACTAAGACTTCCTATTCCTATTCCTCCTGTAGGATGATTCTTGACTTCACTCTTTTACTCGACAGTAAACAAAGGGATGTAAGAGAATGCTGCGGCTGAACCTGATACTCTCTTCTATTCTATTCTTTGCACTTAGTAATAAATAGGTTAAAACATGTTACTTTACGGTCTCACCGCTTCGCTCCTTCTTTTTGTGAAGAATAAAGATTAATGGATTGAACGAGGTAAGGTAAACACAGGCCGATTCCCCTATTATTTATTCACAGTAAGTAAGTAAACAAAGATAGACTCAACCTTAACAAATCTTTCACCTGCCCCTCTCTTATTCTATTCCCTCACCTGACCGGAAGGAGGTAAAGTCAAGCTATTTGAAGAAGAACCTAAACCCGATTGAACCTATAAGGAAGGGATATTCAATTAATTAGCAGTAGCAGCTTTGAAAGATTGAACCTTAACTGACTATCCATACAGTCTTTGTCTGAAAGAATGGAGAGGAAAGAAAAGAGACCGAGTTCAAGAGTGAAAGAATAACTAACAAGAACATCTAATAATAGAGGGGCAGACGGAGCTCTCCTGTCAAGCTGCTAATTCATTCACTCTTCTTCACCTGTCGATTTCACCCATTGTCGGAACTGTAAAGGAGAAGGAATCTTTCGACCCTTGCTTACTGTTCCGGAGAATGAATGTTTTATTTTCTTCTTCAATCAATTATCTTTTCTTGTATGTAAAGCTGCTAATTCATAAGGAGTTGAGTCTCATTAAGCTTGTCTTTCTTTCATCTCTTTCCTTCCTGTTCCGGATTGAACTGGAAAGCTGCTAATGAATTTACTCTACCTTCAAAGACTTCCAACTCTAATTCTTGTTGAGTCTTTAATTACAGAGAGTTCCGGATCAAGAATCTATAGGGGAATAGAGGTGAGTTTAGTATCAGTAGTTCAGTTCTTAAACTCTTGAGTCTTTGTTTAAGAAGTAGAATTCAGCCTCAAATCTCGGGAAAGTCAGGATAATGGATAAGGTGACAGTAGAGTCAATTCAATAGCTAAGGGAATAGAGGAAAGAAAAGGGAGAAGACGAGGCAATGGAATTCCTTTACCTTGTGAAAGAAGCGAGAGAGTGAAGCAAGTAGTGAGACAAGGAACTGGGGCGAGGAGTTCAGTCTTGAACAAGAATATATAGGAAAAGGAGTTCACTCTCCATTAATCTTTGCGTCTTCTTTTACAGTTCAAGTAGAGTAAGTAAATGAATTAGTAGCTTTACCTCACTCAATAAATAAGACAAGGGTATATCGGAGAAGAAAAGGTTATTACGAAGCTTGGGGAGAGGAAAAGGAAGAGAATCCATCCTTCTGTTTACCGAGTGAAAGAATAAATAGTCAAAGGGGAAGGTTCAGAGAAAGAATGAATCTTGAGTAGATAGAGTATTTTCTTTTTTACAATTGAGTAAAAGAGTGAAAGAAGGAAAAGGTGAAGGAGTAAGTGAGGGAGGATATCAGTTAAAGAATGAATCTTGAGTCTTGACTTCCTTAAGAACGAAAGAAGGTGAATGAGTTTACAGGATTGAATATGAATTGACTCTGCTGGAAAGGATAGGGGAGAGAGCTGCAAGGAATTGACTCGAATGACTAAGGAAGGAGTATTTATCCTTTTCTTTTACCTTGTTCCATCTATCGAATGAATAAGGAGGATTGACTTCAGAATTACCGAGTGAAAGAAAAGAGACCCATAAGGATAGGATCCATCAGGTTCGTTCAGTAGTTCAGGAATAGGAATAGAAAAAGAATAAATAGGTGAGAAGGGGAATTAATCTTGTTGAGTTGAGTCTTGAAAAGCTGCTAATTAATTCTAGAACTGGAAAGGATAGGTAGGTTCCGGTTCAGGCAATGGAAAGATCGAGTTGGAGGGAGAGGCGAATGAGCGAAGCAATGAGTAAGTAGCTCGAGGAGTGAAAGAAGGGACAGATTCCAGCAAATCTTTCTTTCTCTTCGGTTACAGTGTTTGAATCAATAGGGCCAGGTTCCCGATCATGAATCTCTTTTCTTACAGTTTACATCCGGTAATAGAGTAGAAGAAATGGTTCTGGTTCAGTAGTAGTTTAGTCTCATTCTTGTTGAGTTGAGTGTTTACAGTTCAGGGGAAGGATCAGAGAAAGAAATAGAGGTTCAGGTTTAAGGTTGAGGCTTTCTCTTTCCGGTTTCACAATCTCTTTTCAAACACTTGGTAAACAAGTTTATTAATAGGAGAAAGTAGCTCTTTTTCACTTGAGTCTTTGGTTACAGTGAAAGATTGAATGAAAAAATAAATAGGAGGAGCAGGAGGGAAGGATCATTCTTTTCTAAAGGGTTACGGAGGAGGGGACAGACAGAAGAGAATATGCTCGGATAGGGGAAGGAGGTTACAGTGAAATAAGGCAATAAATAGAGTATAAGGTAAGTGAAGTAGTTCAATCAGGTTCAGAAGTAAGTAATAGTCCAGGCAATGAGATAAGATGATCGATCCATCCGCTGTTTTACCTTGTTCAATCAAGTGATTGAGCTTGACCTTTCATCTAGGCCCTATTTACCAAGTTCAATTAGGGAATAAAACAAAGAAAGCTAGCTCGCTCGGCAAGGGAAGGTCATATCACGGTGAGGGGGAAGTAGTTCAAGCAAGAAGGAAAAGGTTTAAGGGAGAGGATAATTAATCAAAGGTGTAGGAGTTCTGTCTCATTCATCTTTCTTTCGTATTTCTCTTTTTCTTTTAACCTTGTTCAACCTGGTCAGGTCATATGGGTGAAGTAGCTCAGCGAATAGGGCTTCCGGTTACGTATAGAAGCTGATAGTTTAGGAGGGTCAGTCTCATTAATGATTCTTCTTTTCTTTCTATTCAGTAGCTAATTCATTTAGTCAAACACAGACAGTAGAGGATAGGTTCAATAAGGTGAATGGAGAGTCCATTCTTCATTAGCTGCTTGACCGAGTTCACATCCTACAGCCGCTTTACTGAGGTTACTGTTCAAGAATAAATAGGTGAAAGAATAAATAAATATAAATAGGTTATTGAGTGAATGAAGGAGTAAAGAACCAAGTAGTGAGAGAGAGAGAGAGAGACTCGAACGAAGGAAGAGGATTTCATTGACTCAACTGGAAAGGAGCGAAGCCACCTTGTTTATAGTGTTTGAAGGATTGAAGGAGGGAGAGAAGCTAAGCTGCTTTACTGAGTTCAAGAGTGAAATGACCCAAAACATAGGGGGAGGCGAACAATGTGAAAGAAGAAATAGGTTTCGGTTCAGGATTGAATGAATTTACGACTGTCAAGTCTCATTCATCTCTTTTCTTTTACCGACAGTAAAGGGTCAGGAGTTAAGTCGAATGAATCTTGTCTGAGTCTTCTTCTCCCCTACCTAAATTTATTCAAACACAGTAAACTCGGCTATTAAAAGGTTCCAGATTTAATGAATAAGGGAAATAGGTTCAAGGAAGGTCATAGAGGTTCAGTCTCATTAATCTTTCATTGTTCAATCACAATCATGTAGCAGGGAATAGAGTATAAGATTCTGGTTCAGGGGAAGGTTCCGTCATTCATTTACTCTTCTATTCCGGATCATACATAATAGCTTTAGAGTGAAAGGTTCACAATCACTTCCTGTTCAGTCTCATTCATTTGATAAAGGTAAAGGAGAGAGAGGGAAAGGATTTAGTCTGAATTGACACTCTCCTGTCAAGGTTAAGGTTAAGGTTCAGTCTCATTCTTCTTTCGTCTTGAAAAGCAGCTAATGAATTTCTTCTTTCACTGTAAACAAGGATAGATAGTCAAAGGGTTTCGGTTTTGGTTCAGGTTTCTTCTTTCATTCATTTCCTCTCCTGTAAAGTGAAGGGAAGGGAAGGTCATAGAGGTTATAGTCAGGGAATAAAGGTTCAGGGGCATCAGCGACCAGAAGGGGTTTCTTCCATCTGGTGGAGAAGTGGCAATTAAAATGAGAGGTCCAATGGAATGCGTGTGCAATCCTTTCGTTTGAAAGAATGCTGGGTTGTTTACGGCACAAGAACTTGGTTCAGCTTCAAGGATGGTGCTGTTCAGCTACTGACTGAGTCCTGGTTTCTTATTACTTACCCAATGGAAGCCTCAATAATATTCTCCACAGAAACTCCAATTCGACGAGAGTCTTGTCATGGAAGCAAAGATTGAATATCATTTTGGGGGTTGCTTCCGCTCTGACTTATCTGAATGAAGAATGTGAGAGGCAAATAATTCAAAGAAATGTTCAGACTTGCAATATATTGCTTGAGAGAGAGCCTTCGCTTACCTGCTTAACCGTGGCCTCCTATCGTATTTATATCCCCTTTATTTCCTTCAGTTACATCAAGTCTCAATTCCGCTTCCAACTACCATTGGAGAAGGCTTGGACGTATAGCGAGAAAGAATTTGAGGTATGGCATACGGGATATATGAAATGAAAGGCTAGAAACAGAGCTGGAGATGAGCGCTAGCCAATGGTTAATACTGAAGAAAGCACCTTAGCAATTACCAGTAATGCCCCTATCGACCTCAGTCTTGATTTTTGCTAACTTGAGTAACGAACTCTATCTTATTAAAGGCCGAATATCCATATATATCTTTATGGAAGAGAGTCGGCCCACTTTTAGCCGTTCCAGTAATTATGCCCGTTTTAGCCCCACCGTCCACCCCTATATAATGGAAAGGGGTACTTTTGAGAGCTGATGTGTAACGGATCAAAACGACCGTTAGTCGGGCTGATCTGTGATTGGTCAAGGCGAGCGAGAGGACACATACCTCCTCCATATTCCTTAAATGGGCAAGACTCAGATACTGCATGCGAGAAGTATAAGAGTTTACAGTTCAATGAAAGAAGAAATAGATGAAAGAAGGGAGTGAGAAAGAATCAATAGGTGAAAGAATAAATGAGTTTCGGTTCCGTAGCTTGACCTTCTATCCAGACGCTTGACTTACCTTGTTCAAGAGTGAAAGAAGGAAAAGAATAAATAAGTTCAGTAGTGATTGAGCTCAGCAGTGAGACCGACAGTTCAGGATCGAATGAATAAGGTAAATAGGGTCAGGTCATAGAGGTTTCAGTTCAGGAGAGAAGCCGAGGTTCAGGAAAGAGCTACTTTTCTTTTCTTCTACCTCCTTCAATCTAGGTCAAAGCCTCAAAGTCAAAAGCAGGAATCCAAGAAAACAAGACCCCTACGTCTTTCTTGTAAACTAATTATTCGATCTGTAGATCCCAGTAAGGCTGCCACATCATTAAACCACCCAAGGATGTCTCTTGCAAAGAAGAATTCGTAGATATTTTTCCAGAACCCCAGTCTAGCCTACCCGACTAATATAATCTAGAATCCACTCTCTACCTTTACTTAACTTAGTAGTAGGTGAATAGTGACCCTATTTGTATGCGCATTCACAGGGCACGTTCCAAGATCTCTCGCAACGAGAACCTCAGACATGGTGGATTGATAGTAAGTTGAAAGGATAAATGGATCAATCATAGGTTGGTTGAATATTGAGTGTAGCTTAGGCTACGTCTTCTGTTTACGTGCTACTAAGCCGACACATAAGATCTTAGACGGGTTTCTCCCCTTTCGGGAACACCTTCTTACTAGCTAGTACGGTAAAAGCCTGATGCAAATAGACTGAAAAAAGAAGAGTTCTTTATAGATGAGTTGTAGTCGATTCGCCCGTTATGGCTCGTCTCGTGCTTAGTCACTCGCGGGATTCGGATAGGGGGAAGTCTTTTCTGAAAAAACTCGCAGTTCTACCCCTAATATATATGATTGATTTTTGAGATACTAACTCTTTGGTTGGATCGGACAGGGAACATCTATAAAGATCTTTCCACTCATTCATCATACTCAAAGTCGAAGTCACGACTGGCATGGGGGGCTCGGAAAAAGAACAAGAATTGGTGTCGTGGTGGTACTACGAGATGGCGATTTCTTGTAGTATAGAAGAATAGATCCGCAGACCTATTGATTGACCATAGATGTGACCGCTATCTAAGAGAATCTCATTAGTTCTTCTATCATTCAAGGGCAAGGGGAAAAGATGTAGCGGCTTGCCAAGATCTCGTATTTCCCACGTAGTCCGTCGGTCAAACCAAGGATTCTCTTATCAAAGTAATATAGAGATTCTTTTTCTTTTTCTGGTATGTAGGCGAGCTAGGAGCGCATCAATCGGGTCGAAAACTCAGATAGGATCATCATCATGGCCCTTTTCTTCTTTCTTTTGTTTGTGTCCGACTTTATTAGTGAAAAAGAGGTGTGTGTGTGTGTTTTTTAAGGCTTATCCGGGGGCTGCTGCTCTAGGGCATCCAATTCCTCTTCTTTCTTTTCCCGAGGATCTCACATCGAGAGTTGCTTCTTCTTGTTCAGGGTCAGATCTTCCTCATATTTTGAGAAATCGGTCAGGGGGATACCCTCTTCTCGTCTCACAATTCCATTGCCTCTCCTCACCTCTTGAGATATATATATATAAACTCTTCCCCAGAGGAGAGCGGAAGCTCCAGGATGAGTATGTCTTGCCTGGATTCCCGAATTCATTCTCGTCCTGATCCACCATGGAATTTTCTCAATCTACAAAAACATTGATGGAGAGGAAAGAAAAGATAAAAGATTATGGACCGAAGAGGAACGAAGCTGCTTTACCGATAGGGAGAGGGCTTGTAATTATCTTCTCAAAGATTACAAGGTGCTGGGGTGGATCCATAGGTTTTTGTGAAAGGGATGCCCCGTATCTGAGATGTGGCTTGCTGAAAAGAAAAAGCGAATTCCTCTATTTGATGTCGATTCATTTACACTTCCATTCTTTGTGGCTTGCTGAAAAGAAAAAGCGAATTCCTCTATTTGATGTCGATTCATTTACACTTCCATTCTTTGTAGAGGAAGGCTAACTACATGCTGGCTGGAAGTTGTATGAGCGGTAACGTCCACGTACGGCTCTATGAGAAGGGTGGTGGACAGAAATGGCCTTGTTGTACCTCACTCTCGTCTTCAATGGGGTCTGCTCTTTTTTTTTTGGGAGAGTATGCCAATATGATCTTAATGAGGTGCGGGGCTTTGCATCTGAGATTCGTTGGGCTTCCCTCTTCTAGGAAAAGAAAGGTAGCCTAGTGTGTAAGCACAACAATGAACCGCGGCGAACCCTCAGATGACCTATCTAAGATTGGGGGGAGATCCAGAGTAGTGGTGCCCCTTTCACTCTTCCATGGACTGATACATGTACCGAATGCTCATACATGAACTTGGGGGGTGTTCTAAGAAATCTCCTTTCTTTCTCATCCACTCAGGGGGGTGCAGACACACCTGCACGGATTACAGGTGACGGTTACAAGAATGGCGGGGAAGTGAACAGTACCCGATGAGATTCAGGGATGGATGTAGACCCATCGGGCAAGGATAATCATTCTGGCCCTGGGAGAGGTGGCGACCATTCTCAAGAACCAAAAAGACTGAGCTGAGGGAAGCCCTATAAGTCACTGAAATGACAGAGGGTCCTTGATCTATCAATAGAGGAAGCAGAAAAGGGGCTTTGTTCCCCTTTACAATATGAAGAAAGAAAGAAGGGTTGAAGTTTAGACTGCTCACACTAGTTCGACCTATAGAAAAGATCATGAAAGAGGCGATCAGAATGGTACTCGAATCCATTTACTATCCCGAGTTTCCAAACACATCGCACTTCCACTCAAGGCGAGGCCACCACTCGGCCCTAAGACGGATCAAAGAAGAGTGGGGAACCTCTCGCTGGTTTTTGGAATTCGACATCAGGAAGTGTTTTCACACCATCGACCGACATCGACTCATCTCAATCTTGAAGGAAGAGATCGACGATCCCAAGTTCTTTTACTCCATTCATCAAGTTTTTTCCAGCGGACGACTCGTAGAAGGTGAGAAGGGCCCTGACTACTCCGTCCCACACAGTGTACTACTATCGGCCCTTCTAGGCAACATCTACCTACACAAGTTCGATCAGGAGATAGGGAGGATCCAACAGAAGTACGAAATTCTGATTGTTCAGAGAATCAGATTAGTTCTATTAAGGACAGGTCGTATTGATGACCAATCAAACTCTGGAGAAGAAGCAAGCTTCAACCCTCCCTAAGACTACAGAGCCCTCATTATGGGGAGAGTAAAAAGCTTCCAACGCAAAGCGGCCTTTCATTCCCTTGTTTCCTCGTGGCACACCCCACACAAGCACCACACGACTCAGGAGGGACCAGAAAATGCCTTTCGGTTTACTCCCGGCCCTTGCCGCCTTCCTTAACAAGCCCTCGAGCCTCCTTTGCGCCACCTTCCTCATAGAAGCCATCGGGTTGACCCCTCGGGCCGAATTCTATGGTCGAGAACGCTGTAATAAGAATTTGGCCATGAGAGAACCTTTACAATATTGCAAAAGAAAAGGCCTGCTGATAGAGCTGGGCGGGGAGGCGAGACTAGTTATCAGGTCAGAGAGACGCCTGGACCGTAAGCTGGCCCCCTTAAAACCCCATTACTTAATAAGGATTTGTTACGCCCGATATGTCGAAGACTTACTACTGGGAATCGTGGGTGTCGTAGAGCTTCTCATAGAAATACAAAAACGTATCGCCCACTTCCTACAATCCGGCCTGAATCTTTGGGTAGGCTTTACAGGAACAACAACAATAGCTGCACGGAGTACGGTAGAATTCCCTAGTATTGTCATTCGGGAAGTCCCTCTAAGGACGACTCCCATACAATTATTGCGAGAGCTAGAGAAGCATCTACGGGTAAAGCACCGTATCCATATAACTGCTTGCCATCTATGCTCTGCCATCCATTCAAACTTGTCGAACCTAGGTAATAGTATCCCGAGAAAAGAGCTGACAAAGGGGATAAGCCAAATAGGGAGTCTACTAGACGGGGTTCAACTAACGGAGACTCTTCGAACAGCTGGAGTAATCCATCCCCAAGTGAACGTATTATGGGGGACCGTCAAGCACATCCGGCAAAGATCTAGGGGGATCTCGTTGTTGCTTAGCTCAAGTCGGAGCAAGGCGCCATCGAACGTTCAACAGGCATTTTCACGATCGAGCATGAGTGCTGGAAAGTTGTCATTGTATACTCCTGCAGGTCGGAAGGCGGTGGGGGAAAGAGGAGGACACTGGGCGGGATCTATCAGCAGCGAATTCCCCATACATCTCGAGGCGCCTATCAAAAAGATACTCCGAAGGCTTCGGGATCGAGGTCTCATTAGCCGAAGAAGACCCTGGCCAATCCACATGGCCTGCTTGACGAATGTCAGCGACGGAGACATCGTAGCGGGCATCGTAATCAGTCTTCTGTCCTACTACAGGTGCTACGACAACCTTTACCAAGCCCAAACGATTGTCGACCACCAGATCCACTAGTCTGCTATATTCACCCTAGCCCACAAGCACAAATCCTCGACGCAGAATATAATTCCAAAGTACTACAAACACCCAAATATAGTCAATCAAGAAGGGGGTCAGACTGAAGCGGAGTTCCCCAATAGCATAGAGCTTGGGAAGCTCGGACCTGGTCAAGATCCGAACCACTACTAGACTAGAGAGTGAGGTAGTGGTTTTTTCTATTGAGATTTGTTGAGTAGGCTTGCCTTAGTTGTCTACTATAAGATAGCTAGTTTTGGGGCTTTCGACATCAAAAAGCCGATCCAGCTTCGCTATTCCTCATGACTTGTATTGTAGTCCTAGTCTTGTAGTCGGCCTGGAATGCCTTTGTAGTATTTCTAATGCTAATGCCTTCTTCCTTCATTCATTTGATTTTAGTTGTGGTAGCTCCCCCGCCAGCAAGATAGAGACGGTGAAGCCAAAGCAATACTAAACTAAACGAGCAGCTACTCGCCCTAACGAGACTCTTAGTCAAGCCTAAACGTCCTTATTTCAAACTAAAGCGCTAACGAACAAGAAAAGGCCTCTGACTATATCGAGAGTAAGGTGCCTTTACTAATATTCTAATAGTTGGCCCGGAAGTTCGCTTCTGGCGACTAGCTTCTACCGCTAGCACTTGGACTTGGAAGCAAGGCTACCTTGAATTAATCAATGAATGAAAATAAAGGGCTTATTGAGGAATAGAATGAAAAGAAAATGCTTACTGAGGAATAACAAGGGAGGACAGGTTGGTTCGAGGACCCGTTGGTCAAAGGAAAGGGTAGGTCCTGATGCCGGGACGGAGCCGTATGAGGCGAGAGTCTCACGTACGGTTCCTTTGAGAAAGGTGTGATACCACCACCTATCAGGCCCGACGAGCGGTCCATGGAGCTGCATCCCTACTCACCTGGTCCATGCACATCGCTCTCTCTAGGAGGTTGGCTGCCTATCCTAGATTTTCCCATTTTCAAGAGGATCCCGGGCTCGATCTGATTTAGTATCAAGGTGATTCTCTTTCTCTTTCTATATATATGGGTCCGTACAACATTTCCATGATATCGTTATGATCAATTAATGGGACTTGGCCGGAAAGTGTTCTTGCCTCTATCATTAGCTCGGGTAGTCGCCGTTTCTGGTGTTTCAGTCACCTTTCAATGGCTCCCTTAATTATGTGCGAGGAATTTCCCTCGTCGAGTAACGGGAAGTGGGCTAGTCCCCGAAAATGCCCGTTCCTTTGTCGTTGGGGCCCAAAATCTTCCTTGCTGAGACTTGACTTGTAGTCTTGTAAGATTGTGCACTTGAAAAGACCTTTAGAGAAAGAGATGAACCCTCCGCAGCCAATTAATTACTCCGAGGAAGAACAAGTGCATAAAGCTAACTCATCTAACGAGTAAAGAGCTAACCATATTCTAGTATATGTTATATATAAAGAGAAAGGAGACCAAAATCTCGATCGAGAAAAGCTGATTCAAGGCCTTTTTATGATCTTCTACGAGGCCTTTACTCTAGAAAGGTAGAACTACAAGAAGCACGAGTGAACTATCGAGACGAGTAGTATCTGAAGGAATAGCTTTCCCTAAAGAAGAAAGACCACCTATTTACTTTTACTAGGTAGTGGAGGCCAACTAGCAATTCAAAAAAATGAGTTTGCTTATTGATCCAAGTAAGCATTAAAATCTTCTATCGACTGGGTTACTTGCTGAAAATCTTACTAAAATGAAAAGGTAAACCACCTTTTTGGAACTCCATGTTTCTGTTTTTCCTCTTCTATCAGCTTAGAGTTTTTTTTTTCTTTTATGTTGTGTATGGACTGCATAAATTTCCCTCCTGTTGGAGAGGATTCGGCTTCAACAACAAGATCGACAAAAGAAAAAGAGAAGAATAGGAAAAAAGGTGACATAAAAGTTTCTAACTTTCTGAACTACGATGAAAAGTCTTCGATATACCATAAATAGGCTCTTAGGTCAAAACCCCATGTAAGTCACCCGCATACCAATGTCTTTAAGCCGAACCTTCTACTTGATGAGAAACTTCAGGCATGAACACCTCCTCTGTTTTTGCATAGCTTGCACTCTCTTTATTCGCCACTTAACATCCACCTTTCTTTCATCTGTAACGTGTATTTTTTGCTTGTTTGGATCCTGTCGAGTGAAAGCCAATGCGTTTTCCGAAGGGGGTTTTGAAAAAAAGGCCTACCCCAGGAGATGTTGAAGTTGCCATGAAGTAGTCTCTATCTTCCGGTCGGAGACAAGGGATGGATGTCGCTAGGCTAGGTCAACTCTATCATTGGTTTCATTATCCTTATAATGATCACTAAATAAAGATATGTGCTACTACGAGACCGATGCTGCGAAGCTAGGTGGAGCTATTATGGCAGGGGAAGGGTCGACTTCTACTCTGAATGCTTTTTGTGGCAGGTCTTTCTATTACCGATATGGACCTCACTAACGGGTCTCGTTCTGTATCTAGGTCTCGATCTATATCACTAAGGTCAGTATATGAATCTGTTGTCTCTTTTATCTCAGGTCTTGGATCACCTACTAACTATTGCACTGCGACAAGGACTAGACCTGTAACCATACGAAGGGGTGGGGTGTATAGGTCTCGATCACGTGGTTGGGGTATCGATCTAGAGCTACTGCATATGCGATTGGGTCACCCCAGGTATATCCGCTATGTATGGATCGACTGTGTATGTATCACTGGCTAAGGCTGGCTTAGATGGGCTTGATGGACTTTTGGCAATTGTGGGACTATGAATCTGTGATGGATGGAATTATTGGCGGTAGTGGGACTACGAATCTAAGAGATGGACTATGGCAGTAGTGGGGAATTTTGGCCGTAGTGGGAATGGATGGATAAAGTTATACGGTGATGGGCTTGTTGGGCTTGCTGCAGTAATAAAGTAGTGGTAATGATGGATGGGCTTGTTACAGTGATGTGTATGAACTAGTATTGGTGGGTTCGCGGACTTGCAGACTTGCAGGGCGAGCTACTATCAAAATATCAAAATTGATTGAAAGCGGTGGACTTGCAGATTTACGGCGAAATTGCGGCGGACTTGTAACTTGCGGCTTTATTCCTGGGACTTGCGATAAACTTAAGAAAAATTGTGGTAAGCTTTAGGGGAAAAAATTAGTGGTTTGGAAGTGGTGGTTGCTGTGATACTCGATTGGACTTACGGTAATGCACAGAGAGGTTGGCAGCTATTCAGGCACCAAATAAAATTTGATCACGATGGATGATCGACAGCTATTCAGACTTCACCGATTGAGTTAGGGTTTGGTTTTAGGCTCTGATACCATGTTGCAAGTATAAACAATCTTCCTCTCAATTCTGCATTTATTTTCATAGAGATAGATGTTCCTTTTATAATACAGAAAGGCTAAAAAAATCTTTCTACATACTAGGTCAAATTAAATCTAGCTAAATCCCTAGATACTAGGTTATAATATATATATAAATCTCTTGAATCAATCTCTAGATATTAGGGAATCTTTTTCTTATTTAAAGGGATTATATAAATATCTCTTAATTACACAAATATTCTTTAAATCAAGACCCTTCTTTCAACTGTTTCTACTAAAATGGGTGAACTCGGAAAGGCGTTTCGATCTCTAAATGGATCTGCGATAGCTACTCGATCTCAATCAAATGGCTTTGGATCTGTCTCTACATCTGGAATATCTGTCAGAGGATATGGAACTCAATATCGATCTGAAACAAGGGGTGCTCCATAGCGAAAACAGAGACTGCTTCTAGCCAACATCGGCTATGGCTCACGCCCATAATAATAAGGGCATCTCGGTATGGGGTTGGATCATCGGCCCTAGTGATGGCTCCCCTTACTAGTAAAGGGAACTGGAAGGGATGCTATTGGTGGTGTCGTTACTGCTCTCGTTATCATCCGCGGATATGCTTTCTTTTTTTTCTATTAGCGTGGGTCTTTCTCTACTGCTGTTGGTATCGACTTCTGTATATGCTTCTGCTTTTACTAATGCTTATGGATTACTTGCTGGATCGAATCCAAAAACGTCTCGATTTGATCGGCCTGGCCTCGAGTGGTGGATCGAATTCACACTCAACTGCGTCATCACAGTTGCGATGGATGCCCCACCTTTCTATCTCTTCCTTCTAACTTCTCCATGCGGGGATGAACTCTGAAATCCTCATTCGATCGGTTCTGACAGTCTTTTCTTCACCTTCTCTTCTCGGCATGATCCAGGCATTCAAGCTAGTAGATCAAATCATGGGTTCTCATCCCCAACGTTGGGAGAGGCAAGTGAGTCGGTTGGTGGAAATGCGGTTATGCCGGGTGGACTCAAGTCAAGTGGGAGGTGGCATCGTCTAACGTATAATAAAAGCACGCTTGCTTTTCTTGTTTCACTCTGCTTATTAGCTGAGGCACCGTTCTCATCTAAGAAATATGTAGAGTGCTTGCGGAGAGCACTTGCGAAGGACCAACGACGAGCTATATAGAGGATAAGAGAAAGAATCCCTTATATATATATTACAAAAAAGAAAGTGTCTAGGGTTGAAGTTCAGTTTCTTTGTTTTTCGTCTGAATATTCTGGAGCTAAGACCCTTCCAATGCTCCTTTTTGCCATGCATAAACTGCACCAGATAAGCTAGTACAAAAGAATCTATATAAATGGAGAATGGATACGCCCAATACATTAGAAACTCATTGCCCAAAAGACCTTTTCGACATAAAAAAAATGACTGTAATGTAATGAGAGTGGATTCCAAATAGTAACCTCCCATTGCTCGAGATCCGATAGCATGCAGCAACTAGTTGTAAGAAAGAGGGGGGGGGGGAGAAGAAAGATATATAGAAATTGTGTTGTGAGGGTGGTTGTAAATCACTAGGTAGCCAGTCTTTACTTAACTCGGCCCAAGCACCACTCCCATGCCTTTCTTGGTTGGACCAACCCAACCGGCAATTTCTGTCTTCCTGAATTGGGAGAGCAAGAACAAGTCTCTTTTTTTTTGGGGGGGGAGCAGAGCAGCCAAAGAATAAACCAAACAAAATGATTGTTCTAAAATGGCTATTCCTCACAATTGCTCCTTGTGATGCAGCGGAACCATGGCAATTAGGATCTCAAGATGCAGTAACACCTATGATGCAAGGAATAATAGACTTACATCACGATATCTTTTTCTTCCTCATTCTTCTTTTTGTTTTCGTATCATGGATCTTGGTTCGCGCTTTATGGCATTTCCACTATCAAAAAAATTAAATACCGCAAAGGATTGTTCATGGAACTACTATCGAGATTCTTTGGACCATTTTTCCTAGTATCATTTCGATGTTCATTGCTATACCATCCTTTGCTCTCTTATACTCAATGGACAAGGTAGTAGTAGATCCAGCCATGACTATCAAAGCTATTGGACATCAATGGTATCGGACTTATGAGTATTCTGACTATAACAGTTCCGATGAACAGTTACTCACTTTTGACAGTTATATGATTCCAGAAGATGATCTAGAATTGGGTCAATCACGTTTATTAGAAGTGGACAATAGAGTGGTTCTACCGGCAAAACCTCATCTACGTATTATTGTAACACCTGCTGATGTACCTCATAATTGGGCTGTACCTTCCTCAGGTATCAAATGTGATGTTGTACCTGGTCGTTTAAATCAGATCTCCATTTTGGTACAACGAGAAGGAGTTTACTATGGTCAGTGCAGTGAGATTTGTGGAACTAATCATGCCTTTACGCGTGCGCCCGGAAATATAGGCCGACTGCTGAGCCCACTCTGGCTCAGCCTCACCACTCGGGGTGCAAGCCACCCAAGAAGCAAGCTATTACAGCGAGCGGCTGGAGCTGTAGGGAGCCGAGGAGCAAAGCTATAGATAAGATCGAAGAAGGGGCAGGCTCCCAGTGGAGCAGAGGAGACGGTTAGGATAACGAACTTGAAACACCGAGCTCGAGTGGCCGGCAAGCGAGTGGTTAGTGGCCAATAGCACCCTAGTTGATGGCATTCCTTTTCGCACCTGGCACTCGAGGAACCACGGGGCACTCCATACGGAGAAAGTAATTCTTGGGGATGAGACGCCCGCGCAAGGACCTCAATTCTCATTAGGAGGTCGAACCAAGGACCTATGGAAGTCGGGGCTACCCCCTCCCCATGGCCAATGCAACAGTGTCCTGAGGAAGGAGTTTAGAGGCCTTATAGTAGCACGGACTGATTTTTCTTTCTAGGTCATGCGAAGGGGGCTAGTCCAAGATCCTACTCTTGCTCTACAAAGTCAACAGACGCTCTCAACGCCTAGGCGCCACTCTCTTTCTGAGTTATTCCAACAGCTTCTTCATGATTTCATGTCGCGGTAAAAAAGAAAAGGGTCGTCTCAGCAGAAGGAGAAGGAAGGACCTGCAACGGCAAAGACTACTGACCCTCTTCTTGTTCCTAGCCGTCTGTTACGAGTCCGGGAAGCCAAGAATCCTAAATATAAGGGATCCCTCAAAATAGAGAAGGGTGGGCAGGGCTTCCGCAACGGCCTCCTCCCTCTTCCCGGTCAAGATAGATGGGAAGGAGCCCTATCTTGGAAAAGCCATAACTAGCCTCTTTATTTATGTATGTACACCTTTGTTTCAAGGTTGGGCCGCCCTTCCTCCTGCTAATCCGGCCATTTCCGAACCTTTCTTTCCCACCCCATTCAATGGAGGACTTCTCAATTCTTGCGATTCCCCCAACCCCTTTAGCTTATTAGAAAATCAAAGACTCAAAAACGAGTTCCACACACACCTTAGCTTGGCTAAATTGGTTTAATGATCTCTTTCTTCAATAGGACGGTACGGCGCTCCGCGTGGTTATATTCGTAATGTTTCGACTCGCCAGTCATTATGGATCTAATGCCATGGCGAGGCAAAGGGGGGAGGGAGAACTACGAAGCTCCGTAGACTCGCAAAATTGCTCCCCTTAGAATGAAAGCAAGGTCGCTTGCTTACTCTCCGTTGGCGGCAAGAAAGGAGGCATTGGAAAGAAAGACTAGACCATACTAAAGTCAAGAGGCATTCGGGAAGCAACTAGGAGCAGCTGAAAAAGCTTCTATCAATCAGGCCGACCACTACATAAATCAAGAGATCTATATACCAATCATGAGCGATAGCGAAGCCATCGCGCAAGGAAAGATCAAAGAGCTTAGTGGGAAACACTCAGGAAAGGAGCAGATCAGGGATTGTGCGCCCTCCGCCCCATCTTACTAATAATAATGAAGGGCTTTGATGCCAACAAGCACCCTTGTTGTTATTGGGGAGTAGGGTTCCAAACCTTGTTAGTCTTTTTATATAATAAGCTCCTCTTTCTCTAATAATAAGATAAGGCTATTCAGCCCTTCCTTCAACAGGGTTTGGCTTGCCCCTTGTATAGGTTGGAGCTATGAAGCTGACCTTCTTATTATAATAAGGGTAAAGGGTTCAGCTTGCTGCTCGCTTTTTTCTCGCTTCCGAGAGGCTAAGGGATTGAATTGAACCTATGATCAGATCAGTGGACTACCATAGTTGACTTTTTTTCGTGGTGTTGTTGAAAGCGAATTTGGAAGTAGGCCTCGCTTTTCAGAGCTGGGAGCAGCTCACACTAGGGTGGAGGAGGTGCCGTGAAGATCTAGGAGTGTGAGCAGTACGAGCTGAAAGGCTCCCATACTGTTTGGAGGGCAGGAGGCATAGATGCCAAACAAACCTGACCCCTATCTATCGTCGTAGAAGCAGTTCCTAGGAAAGATTATGGTTCTAGGGTATCCAATCAATTAATCCCCCAAACTAGGCTTAAGCAGAAATGAAAGGGTAGGGTGAGGGATAAGGAAGGGGGGAAGCCCCTAAATTGAAGGCTTCCCTCGCTCGCTCTAACGCTCGTTTATACGACAGCGAGTGGAGTGCATAAGCCCCTTTAGAGATAGGGGCGAGTACTACACCAACCAGCTCGTAAGTCAAGTACAGAACGAGCCTTGTCTACGAACTTTAGAGATAGGGGCGAAGCGCTCGACCGATAGGGAGAGGGGCGAACTCGTCTTGCTTGCCTCTGGCGAAACTTAACACACTAGATAATCGACATTCTTTTATGGTAGGAATATGACTTTTTAGGCCGACCACAATACAAGTCATGAGCGATAGCGAAGCCAAGCCGGATAAAGGCGAGCAGCCCAACCAGCAATAGCAAACGGCCTACTTATAGCCTCTTTTTCCCCTGACTAACTCCCTATTCTCTCTTAAAGCTTTACAAGCTCAGAAAATGGAAATGATTCACGTTTTCCTCAGCTCAGCTCAAAAGGCAAGGGGAATGAATTCGAGAACTTTATTGACATTGAAAGATGTGTGTACCAAACAAGCAATATGCCGATTGATGTACCAGCCAAGCCAGCTCAACTGGGATATTTGATTGGATAGAAGAACAATGGATTGAACAGGACAGGACAACCTGGAAGGGAAGCCTGACATAGATATTGATTTGAACAAAGGAACTCAAATCAAACTGGTACTAGAAATCAAAGAAGAGATGGAATTCCAGATTGAACAGATGACCGACCTACAATAAGACGCAAATCGAATTCCTAATTCCAATCTCTAAGACAAACTAATGACTCATACAATGAATACAGGCACGCATGAAAGATGAGCGAAAAACGATGAATTTGCCTTCAAAAAATGTCCTAGTCAACCACTTATGATGACTTCGCCTTTACCTACCTGTGCTGGAGCCTCTCCTGAATTGATTGAACGAGGTAAAGCTATTTTACGGTCTCGTTGCTGCGCTCCTCTCCCTTCCAGATTTCACTCTTTTACTCGACTGTAACAAAGATTAATTAAACTGAACTACTGAACCAGATGGAACTACTGAATCAGAACCTAAACAGGAAGTCAAGCCGAAAACAAGATGAATGATCCTGAACTTCTTCGCTAGTATTACCATCAGTTATTGCATTAAGGAAGGAAAGAAGAAACATAAACATTAATGAGAGTTTACAGTGAAAGAAT
The DNA here is from genome assembly GCF_002738345.1 of Cucurbita maxima. Taxonomy (NCBI): domain Eukaryota; kingdom Viridiplantae; phylum Streptophyta; class Magnoliopsida; order Cucurbitales; family Cucurbitaceae; genus Cucurbita; species Cucurbita maxima. The sequence continues at coordinate 5,323,096 of NW_019272027.1, forward strand.
AAGGGAATCGAGTCAATGAATGAATTGATTGAAGAATCTAATTCAACATTCATGATCCTGAATACACTAATAAAGGAGAAAGACGAAAGATGAATGAAACCTAACTATTGAACCTCTACAACTCGGTAAAGCTGCTTCGAAAGATAGGAATGACGTTCTTTCTTATCAATTCTGATTCTTTATTTCTCTATTTCCTCTTTCATTTGATTCTGAGATTACCTCATTCCCTTCTTTCTGTAGGTCAGGATCAACAGGATTGGTTGGTTGGTTGGAAGCTGACGGATCCGCTCGAAAGAAGAACGCAACGAATTGAATGATGGAAGCTCGAAAGGGCTGGACCTCTCTTGGTTGACCGAGGGCTCTACTTCTCTTCTCGAGCTCATGGACTCTATTTATGAAGGGTACTGAGCGAATCGACTACACAGAACAATCAAGCCCGAATTCCCCTAGATGGAAAGGAAAGGAAGAATGTGGACAGATGGAACCAAAGAGGAGCTCTCCCTGCTTAGCGCAGGCTACATTGGACCCCTAGATCATGAAGAAGGTGTCCCCTACACTGGACCGGAATCTCCATCCCGATTGGGAACCACAAAAGTGATTATCAATGGCTGGTTGGCTCAAGCTCTTGCTTCTTGGTCACCACAGAAGCAGAACCAAAGCGAGGAGGGCCCACACCTTAGTTGTTCTATACCTTGCAGGATAAGGGTTCAAGTACCCAGGATTAATTAAGTGAAATATTAGCCCGAAAATGAAACTCTAACAGCTAGGTTTCGAGAGGGCTATATCGATCTCGAAAACAGGGGAAGAAAGGGAGGAAGGAATGAGATTCTTTATAGCCCTTTCCAGACAGACCTTATGTAATTTCCTTCGGTTGGGTTAGCTTTTTGGTAGGAAAGGCGGTAGTAGAGTTGCCTCAGGTCCTTCTGACTCTACTCTTTGTTTTCTAGGCGGGGATGCCCATTGTTCCCTGCTCTAGCTCCTCTGATTTCCCTTTGCTTTCTTTATTACTTCTCGCACGTGCCCAGTCTCAATGTCACTTCCCAAACCAAAACAACCTTTCTTTCCCAAATCTATGAACGGTGAAACGTTGAAGGTCCACAACAGGTAAGATAAATAAACAAGTTACTTTTGTATTGTATTCGAGTGAGGGCCGAAGCTCGTATGGATACATTACTTCATTGTTCTATGTTCTATGAGGTCTTGCACTAAGCACATACTCTCCGAGGGTCGCGAAGTGTAAAGATCCGGTCTTTGCCAACCGTCGTTAAGAACAACAAAATCAATTGTGTCTTTGACACTATAACTATAGGCGGGACCAGTTGTAGGATGATCGTCGAGTGGCGTTCTACTCGATTAGGCGAATGCGAGTGAGGGATAAGCTTTCCCTGTTCGCTAGGAGGGAAACTCGGGAAGAGTTCAGGCAGAAATAGATGGTTCAAACCCCTTTGGAAACTATTAGTCAAGCGTGCCATATATATTGAGGGACTCCATATCATTCATTATTAAAGCGACAAGGTAACCTTAATGAAAATCGATAAACGGGAGTTTCCTAATAATGAGCAATGTTGGTAACAACAAATGGTTCCTAACCTCATCAAAATCTGAGTATGGCATATCCGACGAGACGGCAAGACGCTTGGACAAGTAACGCGATGAACCGTACCTGTATCTCTAGGCGCTATTCTGTCTTATTATGTAGATCATGTCTTCCTTTTCGGGTTCCAAACCTCCCCCTTCTCTAATAGGGGAAAGTCAAGACCCACGTCTAGGGATATACAAGCTCCATTCTTCAGATGGATCGCTGTTCAATAGTGATTGTAGCCGGGATAAGCAGGCACGAACTTCTGTATAGCGCCGTAGTTTTGTTTGTTAGTACAAGTAGCTAAGAGGGCTGGGAAGTACGACTTGCGTCAAACTTGTGAAAGAATACTTGCAGCGCACCTGCTGAACAAGGCTCCTTGAAAGTCTTTTAGGGATTACCAGTTCCGGAGGGACCCACCATTGTACTTCTAGGGGAGGGTATAAGATAGCAGAAGGCCACGACTTTTGTGAGGGTTCCGCACAATACGGTCGGGTATGCCACCAACATAAATGAGGCACACAAGAAAGACTGGCACGATCTCGATTTAATGCCAGCCTGGAAGTGATTCGCTAAGTCGGGTAGCGACCACCTATTGTAGAATCGTCGATAACCTGGTTTTGCTATCATGTGTGTAAAGATTGACTACATAGGCATACTTTAACCGTTTGGCAAGTCAAGGGACCCGAAAATCCGCTCCTTAGCTATAACGTACCAAAGTCATGCAGAACAGACACTAACTGTTCGAACATTATGACTATTAATTAATTGGACCTTCAAGGAACGAATAGAGTACAAAAACGAAAGATGAGAGTAACCAAAAGAGCTAGGGATATTAATAAAGGCCGTAGTAAGGAGACTTTAAAAGACCTGTTAGAGTCAAGCCTCAACTTTCATAATGTGAGCTTCAATAGGATAAAAGAGCAATCTCAAGACTAGCTTTCCGAGACAATGTATATTGTGAAATGGTGGTGCTATAACAAATCTAAAGTACCTTAACTTGTGGTTGCCGCACAAAGAAAGCAAGTCACCTTAACCAGTCATACCCATTTATGGAGATATTCTGTATCTGAAGCTCAAATTAAAGCCATGAAACAAGCAGCTACTCCTACTGCAATTGCAATTGGTGGCTTCTTTTAAGCCAGCCCACCAAAGAATTCAACCTCGACTCCCCTCTACTAGAGAATCCATGAATTCCGAGCACCTTCAGTAGCAGCAAGAATGGGAAAGACAAATAACCAGCCAACTATGTATGCCTTCCTCTGATCTTCCTTATGGAATGGGTTCCTCCTTAGAATTAACGAGATCGTTAGTCTTGGATGAATCTTCTTGAAAGGGGTCGATTAACCCTAGAGGACTCGATGGCTTAACAGTCCAGTGAATAAGCTGATTTAGAGAGATAACTCGGGCTTTAGACACACGCCCTACTTCTAAATCTCGATATAAATGGGGAGTGCCAAATGCGGAATCAGTTCCAGTCCCAGCTGCTGAGGTGGCGTAGTGAGAGGTGAGAAGAATAACAAGAGAAGCAGCGGAAGATCCAGCAGTAGTATATTCGGTTGTTTGCGGTGGAATAGATTCAACAAGCGTCCGGGCTAGTAGATCTAGAGCAAATAGGCGTTGACTTAGTTGCTTTTGTAGTGGATTCTAATCCCGATGTTGATTCGAGGCAACTTACCGGTGATAGTCGCAGCACCAGGAGCTTTCAAGGGAGGCAGGCATGTATACCTCGATAGTAGCCGTGGCATACTTTCCGGATCGAGGGTCCCCCCGGTAAACACGGTACAGGAAAAATACCTGCGGGGGGAGGAGGCCCTTCTCACTTAAGCTCAAGCATTTACTCGTCTTGGGGCTAACGTGGGATCTGCTCAAGGACCTACCTACTGGTTTAGGTAAATATCTAATGGACTCCCTGACGGGAGAGGTCATTTTTTGAGGAGAAAGTATGCGCTTTTCTAAAATGGTCGGAAGAACGGGTTTCAAAATTCATTAATATATATTTATTACCGGTGGTTTTTATGCAAAAAAGATAAAACGGAATTGGATTTCCACTCATAAGAAAGGAAGGTTAGATACCTTTGACAGGGTTGTCTTTTTGGTTGAAATGGGATGGTGTTCAAACTCCCAAAATGCAGTCTAGACAGCGGGCCCTCCCCTTTCTGACTGGACTGACTCTCGGGGTCAATCTCCTCCGGAGCATGCTGCACAGCCACTCATTCGTCCTGACCAAATAGTCGAATCTATCTCTCAGCGATTCTTTTCGCCACTAAGAACCCCTTCCCAACCAGCCCGCCCAATCTATTTTGTAAGATCGGCTAATTCAAAGGGGTGAATCTGGTTCGAAGTTGTCGGATCGAATCGTTTGCTTTATCGAAACTTTATTAGGGGGTCTTGGTTAGCCCCCTATTTTCAACCATTACTGCAGGTGTCGACCAGCTTTGCGATACGGACGGACACAAAAAAGAACGTAGGCATCAGAAATGCAAAAGAGAAGAGAAAAGATTCCTGACCCAAAGCATGTTATTGACTCAACCACAAATCTGTTGAATGAAGGTAGCTTGCTTACTCTCAGCCGCTAGTTAGAAGGAAATCCGTTGACTTCGTTTATGCCCTTATGCAGTAAAGAAAGCAAGTGAGGCGAGCTAAGCTTCCATTCGAAGTAAGGTAAGAGGATTCGATCTTGCACCATCTTCAACTCTTCTCAGGATCCGGTGTTTTTCGAGAAAAGGTCTGATCCATTAATATCATGATTGGATCGCCCAAGCCAGATCTAGAGTGAAATATCATGATCGGGTCGACCATGCCAGATCTAGAGTGAATAGAAAATCGAAAACGTACATAGCAGTTCCAGCTGAAATACTTGGAATAATTATACCACTACTAGGAGTAGCCTTTTTAGTGGTAGCTAAACGTAAAGAAATGGCTTTTGTGCAACGTCGAAAGGGTCCTGATGTAGTGGGATCGTTCGAATTGTTACAACCTCTAGCAGATGGTTTGAAATTGATGATAAAAGAACCTCTTTCACCAAGTAGTGCTAATTTCTCCCTTTTTAGAATGGCTCCAGTGGCTACATTTATGTTAAGTCTGGTCGCTCGGGCTGTTGTACCTTTTGATCATGGTATGGTATTGTCAGATCCAAACATAGAGCTACTTTATTTGTTTGCCATATCTTCGCTAGGTGTTTATGGAATTATTATCGCAGGTTGGTCTAGTAATTAGGGGGCGGCCGTTTGGTCGCCTATGATACTAGGACCAATAGGTCAAAAATGGGTTTGTGCCGCAGGTGTTGAACGATCTACTCTACACAGGTGTGGGCTTACAGGGCTAGGGCTCATAAACCCTTTCTTTTATTCATCAATAGGGTCCTGGTCGGTCACTTTTCTGGGCCGGGATCGATAAGTGGAAGTCATAAAAAAGAGATATTTCTCTTCGTACCGCAATCAAGAGGAAAAGATTCGCTGTCTTTTCACCGTCTGTTCGTCTTTGTCAATGCTACGTTGGACCTAAAGGAAAAGGCGCTACTTAGCCCTACATTAGATTAATAGAAGTCAGCGGCAGAGTTAGCCTACTATACCCTACTAATTGTATTGTTATTGTATAGTAGGCGAGCGAGTTAGCGAAGACGCTTAGGCTAATAGATAAGAGAGTGTCAGTGCGTAGCCTTCATTCTACTACGCTACGCAAAGGTTACGAAGTCACTTAGCTGTTAGGAGAGTCAAGGGGGAACGACATACCTACATAGAAGAACCGTTGTTCGTTGACTTTCTAAGGTCTAACCTTTCGCTCCCCTACTGAAAAGGAGCAAAGCTGCTTCGCACCACTGATAGACTACTTCAGATTCAATTCAAAAGGTCCTACTTAGTTTCGTAAGCCTTTGTCATTGTCAGTCAATTAAGTAGGGCCTGAGCCCTCCTGCGAATCCGTCAAGCTAGGTCAGATTGGAGCAACCTTTTATGAGAACATATGACCCTTATTCGGGGACAAGGGGCAGAAGGACCTCTCAATCTACTTACAGCTGCCCAAGAAGAAAAACGTCGTCTAGGCATTCTCTCTTGCTCCGATCTCCCCTACGACTAGGACGTTGTCTGGGCCAAGAGCCATAGTTAGTTGTTGTTTCCATTTGCTTGTTTATTTTCTTGTTGTTGATACCGTCCAAGACCCAGCCAGATGATGTCCGCTGGTTGGTAGTGAGAGGACTCTTAGTACCTGCATACCCAAAAGAAAGGGGGCGCTGATTACATTCTACTTCCTGATTTTCTTGCTCTCCCTTAGTAGCGGGGAAGGAGTTCATCTATCTGCCTAGCTTTGGTAGATTTCCTCCAACGCAATCCACAGAAATCAAGGAATCCCTTGGTGGATAAGTCCGACGACTCAGCTACAGTGCAGAATTGAGTTTCTCGTCTAGTGGATCTGATCTTTAGGGGGCAATACATACCAAAAGGTTCGAAGAAGGAACGCGCAGAAGAGTATATAACCAACCCACCCTTATAACCTATTCACATTAGTTAGTGAAGCGGCTGGATGCATAAGGGAAGTGCACGTTTGTGAGACCTTAGTCGGGATGCATAAGGAAGTCAACCTACGAGCACGGAAGAGTGTGGTACCGCAGCCCCTCTCTAAGTAAAGGTCAAGTCTCTCTTGAAGAGAGAATGTAAGGAAATTGAAAGAAGCACAGACAAAGGGTCAAACGCGGTTGCTAGCATCAAAGAGAGTCGTCATAGACGAGAAAGTGGGAGTTTAGACTTGGCGAATGAGCTCTTGCCGTGGGAGAGGAAAGCGGTGCAGGAAAAATAACCATTGCGGTAGTTGATAGTGGAGCAAAGGCTGGATAAAAGATAGATAGGCATGCCTTATCATACAAAAGGATGTAGAAAGAGCAGGGTCAATCCCACATCTCATAGAGAGGAGGAATGGAATACCAGGGATGATAAGGAATAACTAACTCTACAGCTCACAGGAATAGAGTCATTCCACATTACTCCCGTTTTTTCATAACTTGATTTAAGAGAGAAAATGGGGAGTCAGGCTGAAATGGCTATATGGCTTCAAAATGCTTTTTGAAACGTATGTTGATTGAACTCATAGGTGCTGGGTGAGGGCTTAAAGACCCTAATTTACATAGCCTTCCTGGACACAAATTTTTCCTCGGGGAGGGCTTTCCTATCAAAAAAGAAATAGGGGATTCGGGCCTTTTTTTGGGGGATAGATAAAGGGCATAACATTGGGGTCAGTCACATTGTTGAATGTCTCGATCCCGATTTAGGGAAAGAACTTTTCCTTTGCTGGTCGAGGAAACCCATTCAAGCGCCGAGATGGAGATGGCTCCGCTGTGATAGAGGATGAAGGGGAATTCGTAGGCAACTGGTCGTTACTAGAAGATGAGAAAGATGTTGGCTTAATTGATTAGATTATTAGAACAACGAGGTGCAAGTGCTGGCTGCTCAATAGAGGGCTGCGACCCTTCGGACTCTGACTCCCCGCACGGGAGGCATAGGAAAAACCATTGGTGAAGAAGATCAAGAAGATGCTGATCCAATAGGCCTAAAATCAGGGGGAATAGCAGAACTCGTGCTCATGGAAGGTAAGAAAGAGGGACGGCGAGAACGAGAAGAAGGATCAAAACATCAAAAGCCTTTCTGAGCCCAGGCATGCCCCTTTAAGAAACAGAAGTTTGCTGCACGAGGTGCATCTGACGTACCTGGGCAGGTATATGAGTATAGCATAAAAGGATGGAATGAAAAGGCCCCCAACTAACATAGGGCCATTTACCTTACTAGATAGGGGGGGACACGGCTGTCAAAGATCAGATCAAGAGTCGTATCCATGATATGTGTTTATGCTTCCTTTCCTTTCTGCAACCCCATTTTATAGGTATATGGGCAGGAGAACTGATAATCAATTCCATGAGTGGTTGTAAACGGAGAGAAAGCTGATGAGACTCCCCCATCTTAGTCCAAAACTAGAATCCGATGACAAAAGAACCCATTTGCAACCTTAGCTTTAACAAAAAATGCCGAAAAGCACTGACCCCTATCTAGTAATAGTAAGGTTTGTGCTTAATTCATTCTTTTTTTATAACGAAATACATCCATCATCCATAAACGAGCTTCAAACTAACAACCCTTATGAATTAGTTCTAATTAAGAAAGGAATGCGATAACCAGAGAGAGAAGGCACGGGGGGCCCCATACATCAGAATGCCAAAGGGCAGAGGGAATTGAAACAAGAAGAAGATTGGAGTAGGTCTTGCCCGTGTTTGGCCAGCTGGCTGCTAAACCAAGAAGAGAATGAAGAACTAGCAAATGCAGGAAGCAATTTCAGGTGTGATAGTTTCTTCAATGTAGTCGAAGACCTAACAACCAACAATCAGACCTATAGTTGCCCTTAGTTGCCAAAGATCAGGAAGCTCTTTGTTATGAAGAAGCCACAAAGAAAGAAGAGGAGAATGATACATTCAGGTATAAAGCATATAGGTTGGGGCGGCACCCTAGAGCTATGACATTATGCGTGTGTAGATCCTTACACAGAGGAAGTCGGAGTCAAGATGGGATAGCTTTGGCGATCATCACAAAGTTGTCCAACCGATCCCATTTTTTGAGAGATTGACTTTAGGAACCAACATAGCATCATTGAGATGAAGAACATTTCCAGAACGAAATGATAAAGAAAGAGATTACCAATGTCTGAAATAGAGAGTGGGGTGGGGTCACCGGTGAAGACGACACTTTTTCCTTGGTACGGCGAGGATGAGACAAATGCTGCCGGATTGCTCGTCATATGATGGGTAGCCCTAGTGTAAATGTTAATTAATAAAAAACCATTGAGAAGCTTGGAAGATTAATGCATAATACCAGTTCTTTGATGCGAAGCAAAACGAGAGTTGTAATGCTGTGGACATACGAGAGCCATGTCTCCAGAGAGAATCCTAAGTATACATACCCAACCAAGTCAATTATAGATGAGAACCCAAGAAACTCTCATAGTATTGCTTGCTTCTTTTGTTGATAAGAAGACCGGTGCTTTAGGTTATGAAACTATGGCCACATAACTGACTTGATGATTATTTATAATATACTTCCCTCCCATAGATCTCTTGGGAAATTGATCTGCCATTGATCTTTGAATCGTTTCTGGGCACTGCACTTGAACCACTAATGCACGAACTGGCATTGTTGTTAGTCACACAGTTACACTTCCTGTGAGAGTAGCGTGGCAGGGAGCACACTTGATAGGAGATAGACACAGGCGGTAGAGAAAGAAAGAAAGAAAGAGGCAAGCCCCTAATTCTAAATAGAGTAGAGTGTGAGGGGGACCTTCCATTTCCAAGTACAATCCTCCGGCTCAAGGAATTCTGTTTTTCCACGAATCCTCGGAGCGCTACTTTCAATCAACCTCAAAGCCCTGCAAGGGATGTGAAGCCCTTCTCAATGTCTTCCACTCACCCAGCCAGGAGGGGGAATCCATTGATTTCATCCATTCCTGATGATGTGCCGCTGGCCTACCTATTCTCCTAATGCAACCCGGCGGGGCATTCCAATCCTATCTCAATATATGCTCCTCCAAGGCCTAAGGGTGGATTGAATCCAATCCCATCCAGCGCGGGTAGAGTTCACTCATCCGATAGCGAGAGGAAGATGAAGAATGAAGCTATAGTCGCTCGCCTTTCTGCTATCTGCCTTTAAATGATAGGGAGGCTTAAACATAAACAAAGAGCCCACCAACCCTTCTTTCGAGATCGAATTCTTTCTCTTTGCGCAAAGGTTTCTTTTTTCGGCCGATTCCACGTAGGGCTCTCTTGGAATTGGAAAGTCATCTGATCCCCTAGGAATTCACTTTCTACAGAACCTAAAAGGTGCCCCAAAATATTGAGCCAAAAGTAGGAGTCTTATATCAGTTTAGTACTCTCCTCGCTTTCTTCAACAGTAAGAGAAGGACGACTTACACCCTCCGGGGACAGGAAGCCTCTAAACCTTTATAACAGCAGATTCCATAGCAGCGGATTCCTTTTTTTCCTATTCTTACCTTCTTTGTGATTGCGCTTGAACTAATAGAAATAGAAGTAGGGGCCTATTGCTTTCTTTTCTCTTTCTCTTCCTATAGCGGATGCTAGGCGCTCTCAAGAGCTCTTATAGAGTCATATGAATGTGCAGCTCCTGAGAAAGAATAGGAAAGACTTGGTATAGAATCTGTGCCTTCGTTTTGGAGTTCATTAGGAAGCGAGTAAGGGAACCGTTCCTTCGGTTCAGTAAGGGAATACTACCAGCATTACAGGTATTCTAGTTCTGTCATTAAAACTCTTTTTCAAAACCGTTTTCGTCAAGGGCCATGATTTCCATTTAAGTAATACTTCTCAATCAGTTGAGTCTGCTAACTCGTTGGGAGAAAGAGAATGAAAGCTGCTCGAATCCTCCGATCCAAGGTCAAATTGGATTCTGGGTTCGGTCTATAGGGATCCTCGGCCTCAACCGAGACATCCACCAACTATGATAAGGAAATACCGTTGGTTAACTAGGTTCCCCTAACTTTCCCGCACCTGAAAGCAACTCTGCCAACCTGCCGAAGGGTTACTACAAGTGGTGTGATGAGATCTGTATTTCAACTTGGTTGATCATCGAGAAAGATATCCAAAAGGCTAAAGGAAGAACCAGTCACTTTATGTATGGAGAACTAGGATAGGAAGATCTCGACGTAAAGCTGGCACAACTCCGTGAAACTCGGGTTAGATAGATTCACTCTCACCACCCTGTCGGTACTGGCTTAAGGGTATTTCTAAAAAATCAGTAATTAGATTCTTCAGTTCGTCTAGTGTGCGCTCGAGCGGGAGTAAAAGAGAGGCATGATAAGTGGAATTGTCGTAGTCTTTCCTTACAAAGAAGACCGACTGATCGATCTAGCCATGCGTTCCTAATACGAATTCGTGCCTGCAGCCCTGCTAATCGACAGTTAGAATCATATCCTTTGAGGGCACCTAGTTCAAATAGGGTTCCCCCTTACATCAACTCATAGTGGTCAAAATAGAAAAAAGGATGCGAGGTAGCTTGCTTCTCTTTCCCTCCCCAATAAGTTAATCCCATCCACATAAATACATGGATTTTGTAGTTCTAACAAAGGGCTTCAACCGTGCTATCCAGATTAGAAAGAAAAGTAGACCCTTTCGGAGCAGACTCCACTTCAACCGCAGAAACTTCAAAGAGCCTCAGGCTAAACAGCAGGTTCAACCAGTGCCGTTACAATATTCTCTCTCAAGTAAGATTTGAACAATATTTGTTGCAGCTAGGTCAGTCTCCAAGCTCTTTTCGAAAATCGACTCCTACCTAATCTTAGAGCAGTGTATATACCTTGAGTAGGCACTATGCTTTGACAAACCTTGGTACATGTATGTGGGCTTTTTGCTTCGGTCCTGTCAATCGTCCGTCTCCAATGCAATGTCTTTCCGTTCCGGATATATATATAAAATCGAGGCATTTGACTCTTCCATTAGTGCCCCTTTCCCTTGATGAGTTGGCTTACACTATTTTCTTCAATCAGAATTAGCTTCTTTGACCTTGGCCGGTAGAATGCTTCTCAGGCCTCTTTCTCTTTAATATTAGATGTCTTCCTTGGACTGAAAGAGTAGGAGGAGAGGATCCCCAAATAGGTGAGGTTTGGATTGCAGCTAGCTAGGGATTGGGGTAGGGGAGAAAGGCATCCAATGAAATTAATAAGACAATGGGACTTCGATTCATTCTTGTCTATCGAATTCTGTTGAGAATCAGAGACAACCATTCGACCTTGCCTTGGTTTCTACATTTGATCGATCGAATTTACCTGAAGACAGTGGGCTAGGGATAGGACCGTAGCGTAACGGCTAACTACCTCTAGCCAACCCTCTTGCAAAAGATCTTTGATTAATTAACATCAAGTGTTGAGAATAAAGAAATTGTTGGAGTTGACTTTTCAAGCCAAGCCGCTTGCCCGACCGATCGGGAATAGAGTCAAGGACTTGCCCTTTCGGCCATAGACGGGAAGGGAGCGTGATAGCACATCAAAAAAGAAAAAGACTCCCACAAGCAAGCACACATAGCGACAATAAATAACAGGAACAACGACGAATCAGAGAAAAAAAAAAGGCGAGGTTCTGAAAGAAAAAGGTATACCACCGCGGCATACTTCTTCCACCAGTACTAGTTCATGCACTGGTAATATAGATTTGACACCCTCTTCTTGTCTGTCATCAGACATTTCTTCGTTTCCACCGGCGGTTGTGGTAGATGGCAAGACAGAAGCAGAGGCAGAGGTGCTGCGAGCAAGTTGGCAGCGAGTGCAAGAAGCTGGACCAGATGAAGGGACAGAAAGTGTGGCTGGTATAGAAGAAGCGGGAACCATGATTCTCTGACGTTTACAACCTTGGCTGAATAGAGGAACTTTCGACCTCGATGACGTCTCCTCCTTCTCCTGCATCTTACATTTCTTCGGAATCATCTTCTAATCAAAGTTGCCGACGAGTGCCTGAGGAAAGAGAGATTGCAGTCAATATTTGAGAGAAAAGGATGAGGGGTAGGTCAAGAAGGTAGAGTGGGTTACCTGAAGATGGCTCTCGGGAAAGGGAAGAACGGGTTCGAGGAAGCGGCAGCTCGATTAGAACTGCTTGCAGGCGGGCGGGCGAAGAGGAGCAATTTCGCTCAGATAGGCATCCATGGATCAAACTTTCCCAAACCTCCACCAAGATCTAAAGGCGGGAGTGGAAGAAGGAAGGGGCGGTATGAAGGAGCTCTGATGTTGGTCCGTAAGAAGACCAATGCTAGACATAATTGAAAAAGAAGTATGGCGGAGGGAATTGCTCTCAGACTGAATAGGGGTCTTTGTTAGGGCTGAATAGGGGAGGACTAGGCAGACCTTGCCTAAACCCGAATTGGCGGGCAAAGAAGTTAGGGTGTCATGGGAATAGACAGAAGTCAAGTACCACATTCGTCTAAGGTTGAACAAACTCGACCTTAGCCAATTGATGTGATGGTCAGTAGTGTAAGTTGAGGAAGAGCTATCTAGCATTGAGCTAGGCTGAATTTGAGTTGACAGAGACCTAAAGAAAGTAAGATGTACAGGGGCGTGCCCCATACGTGACCGAGTGGTGGCGCTGCTAACAAATTGCTAGTCTTTTTCGAGAATAAGGTGGAGCTAAAGGTAGCTTGTCTTCCCTAGGGGGTTAGAACTGTTGAGAACAAAGTGGAAATGGTCTTAGCAAGGGTTCGGTTGTTCGCCATTCCCTTTTGCCAGCGTAGCGCATTGATTGGCCCATTGAAGTGAGGGCTAGGCGAGGGCATGGTTGACTTTTTTTTAGCGCTTGCTTACTTCTGAAAGTCAGGATTTACAATTTACACAGCCTGACGACTGATAACATGAATGATTTAGAGAGGGTTGAGTGCTCAGTTGCAGTGTCTTTGCAAAGTGAGCGGCAGGAAAGTCATCTTTTTGGCATGGTTTATAACGACCCATAGGCTGAGAGCATGAGGGCTTGAGGGATACGCGAATTGGGAAGTTGACTGTGATCCAACCATTGGACAGCTGGCTGATGGCTTATCTTGCCAAGAGGGCATTGAGACAGAGTTGGGTTGAAAAGAAAGTATGGTCTTTGGCCCAGGATCTCACTATCACCTATGCCTGTGCGAAGTTGCGATGCTGTAGAAGGAAAAAACCTGGGGACACATGAGCCTGGTGGTCCGTGCGAGATTGTTGTCACCACGAATGCAGTTAAAGTGTTGTATTGCCTGTTGGTATCAAAAGAAAAGTTCAGAAGTGACAAGATCCGCTCTTCCTGATTCCAGTCTTGGGGGAAGGGTCTCTCACTACACCAACTGCAAGTGAAAAATCCGGTCTTGTCTTAGAGAGGTATCGTATCAACTAAAATCTGAACCTTAATCAGTCAAGCAAGCAAGAGGTGCGACAGCTTAACTGTTAACATTCGATTGGAATTTGCGAAGAATAGAACTAGAAGAATGGATTAGGAATGATTATCTAAATGGCTAGGTTAGACTGGCTAATTGTTACGCCCCACTCCTACCTAAATAAGTTAAGCCTCACTTTGGCTTTCCAGCTTTGACTTGACTATTTGCCTTCCTCTTCCGCCATAAGCGCAGGGCTGACATTTTTCCTTCTTCTTTAGGATTCATCTTTGAGTGACATGATAGGTAAACAAACCTTGAGGGAAGGAATCCGGCTTTCATTAGGATGACAAACATTCTTTTCATCCGAATAGCAAGGCTTGCTAACGTTGAGGATCGGTTATGCCATAACATAAGTGGAGAGACTTGAACTTCGGAAGATTAAGGCACAACTCCTAACTCACTAATTCTCACATTAGTCGACCGGGATAATTCCTTCTCCAGCTTGAAGAGCCAATGTTTAGGAAGAAGCGGACGGTAAATCTCAAACTTTGGGCATCAAGGTTGTTGAAATCCTGGGGAACCAGAATATACAACTTTTGCATCTGATCAAGCAGGAGTTGAACAAGCCTTTGGAGTTGGAGGTTGAATCTGCTTAGCCAGCCGGAGAGCTAGTTGAAGCTTTGGACGGAGTGGGCCCTGCTTCTTAGGGCAGGAGTGAAGACCGACTTTCTACTTCTTCTTGGGCAGCGAGTGCTTACAACTCAGAGGCAAAAGAACACTGACCAGCACTCCCTTAAGAGAGAGACTGAACCGGAAGGAAAGAGGAAATGAATTAGCTACTAAACCAGAAAGAAAGAAGAAACGAAAGAAGAATGAAACGAAACAGTGAAAGAATAAACGAATTAGGAAGGAAAGAAGAAAGAGAAAACGACTATCTGAGTTTACAGTGAAAGAATAATAAATAAATAAATAGGAAAAGCAAGACAAGATGAATCTGAACGAACTGAACTCATGAACCTGAACCAATAGATATTCCCTGACCTGATGAAACGAGGTAAATAGGTGAAGTAGCTCTTGAACGAGGCATATGAACCTCTTCCCTCTCCTTATTGGTTACTTAAGAAGGAAGGAAGGCTATTGGCGTTTGTTTTCTCTCTAACGGACTAAACTCCGTAACCTATCCTAAACTGGAAGGAAAAACTAAAGATGAATGAGACAGAACTACTGAACGAGCCTTCTTGAATAGTAAACAAAGACTCTGATTCTTCCCTGAGCTACTGAACCTATTGATTCTTGAACGGTAAACGAAAGAGTTTACGAACTGACCTACTGAACCTTTGACTGATTTTACTCTTTTTCGTTAAAGACCATGAATTAGAAAATTCTATCTTCTGTCTATTTTTAGGGATCAAATTTTATCCTTCCCTGATTTTGAGGGCTATAGGTAATTATTGAGTCAAGACGAAAAATTAATGAGAGTGAACTGTCAGTCAATGCTCAACATTCTTTCTCGTTCACTGTCAGTCAAGACGAAAGAAGAATCAATGATCGTTCACTGTCAGTAAATCCTCAAGATTCATTCTATCTCTCCCTGATTTTGAGGATGAAAAAGTGTATCTTTACCCTATTTTTTGGGATAAAAAAGTCCATTTGACCTTCTTTCCCTCTGGAACTCGATTGTAAAGACTCAAAAAAACCAGAATGATCCTATCCTCTCCCTATTTTGAGGATTAAAAAGTGTATCTCTCCCTTATTTTTTTTTTGATTAAAATTGATGCTTTACCCTATTTTTTGGGCTATTTTGGGCTATTTTTTGAAGAAGGAATCATTCTTGATTCTCCTGAACCTTCTTTCACTCTTTTGATGGTAACGACCAATAATTCTTTTTTCCCTCCTCTCGCTATTTTTTCCTTCAAAGACAAGGTAAAGCTCTGTCAGTGAGTTTGCTTCTTTCACTTGGGTTTCACTATTCTTTCACTTACAATGCTGTCTTCGTCTTTGCTCCTTCAGTTGCCAAGTCAAGAGTCCTGTCTGTCCAAACATAGGCATTATATGCAAATTCAAGCTTTCTTTCCCATTTAACCATTCAAGGCGACTTAGACCACTTAGTAGGACCTTCTGGCTTACAAGAGACCTTCCATGGTTGATATATCTTCCGAGAGTGTCTGGTTATCTGGGAACTGGCTTACAGGAGACCTTCCATGGTGGATATCTTCCGAGACTGTCTGTTTATCTGGGAATGTGACTCTTTGTTTCCCAGTCCTTATAAGGAGGAGTACAATGTCCGAATGTTCGATCGATGCTACTGTCACTAAGGGAATAGCTCCTTAATTCCTTCTTGTCTCGCTCGCTTAGGCTTTCTTCCCTTTTTTCTCGACTAGTTCATGCAATGGTAAGTTTTTGTCCTGCCCCTTCCTTTGGGGGACCTAGTAGCTTTCTCCAAGTGAGTTTGGTATTTAGTAGCGGAGCGGGCAATAAGAGCCTTTCTTGCGTAATCCAATCCATCACAAAAGACTAGCTTCGGGTTTATCCACGCCATAGAGATGGAAGATTTAGAGATCGAGGTTGCCACATCAAATCAGTCATGCTTAGACAGATGAACTTTTCGATGCACAGTCGGGGTAGGCTTCTCTGATTGCAACAATCGCTCTATTCCCTTTGCCTTTTAAGAGTAGGAGCTACACTGTTTGACTTCTTTTTATGGTATGGTTGGGAAGACTTCGCAATAGGTCCTACATGGAT
Organism: Cucurbita maxima; assembly: GCF_002738345.1. Taxonomy (NCBI): domain Eukaryota; kingdom Viridiplantae; phylum Streptophyta; class Magnoliopsida; order Cucurbitales; family Cucurbitaceae; genus Cucurbita; species Cucurbita maxima. Next base: position 5,339,278 of record NW_019272027.1, read on the forward strand.
GCCCGGCAGCTTCAACAATTCTTTGAAAGGTTCTACTTACTTATACGGCAGCCTTCTAACATTGAGTTCACTCACCCATGCCCTTGGCTTACCCGCCCGATTGGCTTGAAGCATCTCCTGATGTCTGAAAAGGTGTTCTATCGCATTCTTTTAGATATCCCCACATGTGAGACTTTCTCATTTAAGCAGCTTCTCAGCTAAGGCCTTTGGGAGGCCAGGAAGGGCAGAATATACTACTGGCTTCCACTTCTCTTTTCAAAAGGAGAATTAAATTCAAGGGGTATTCCAATCCTCTGTAAAAGAATAAAACAGCACTTTAGTTATTCAAAGTTCTTTACTAACTCAATGTCGATCTCTAAACGCCTAATCTCACGACTGGTTAAGAAAGCAAAGTTCACTCTCAAGCTAAGGATAAAGCTCCACCTTTTTCACCTTTCTTTCAATGGAAGCTAGTTGAGATTTAGCGGGCATACCTGTGTGGGGCATTCCTCGAGGAGAAAGGCATTTCCTCGTCTTGGTCCGGTAGTTGAGCTTCTTTTCACCTAACCGTCTGCCTTCTTGTACTGATGTTTCTGTCTTGTTTCGATTTCCCAGACATCAGTGATTTGGAACATTACTTAGGCTATCCCTCGGTTTTTGAATGTAGGAAGATTCCTCCATAAGGGGATTACCGGTCTACTAGTATGATTGTAGGAGACTCTTCTTATCTTATTGGTCAATAAAGCTTGAAAGACTGACTCTTGCGGGGACAGAAGTAGGGCTTTTCCAGGTTATTCATGTAAACCGCCAACAACCTTTTGTGCTTGCTATCTATAAATCAGTCTTTCTTCTCAAACCAAACACTACGCCTTCCCATCCGTGTGACATAAGCCTTTCCCTGCAGGAAGATCAAAAGTCAAGGTCTTCAATAGTAGTATAGTAGGGAACATCTCACAACCAGCAAGCGTATTCACGTCAACATTGACGCAAGCGAAGGAACGAGTGAGCCGATTCAAGTAAGGGCGTCCGTGTAACACATATCAAAGCGTCTGTTGCCAAGCCTAATATCAATCAGATATATCTGTCCTGTGTTAGCTGCCTGCCCGCGACATTGGTTGGGCTTAGAGTCTGTTTCTTGTCTTTAGTAGGTTTCTGAATATCTCTCCTTTAAATGGCATAGATCTTCGTAGTACCAGCGGGTCAGGATCGGCGTCTGGGCAAGAAGAATCAGTCTTCCTTTCTTGTCAGTAGCCGGGTAACGAAACGACCTTAAGAGCGATCGCCAAGTCTATGCATAATACTATGTGTTAATCTGAGGGCTAAAAAGCGCGGTGACAAAAACTTTCTCACTTCTATGCTTTTGCTGCTTTCTTAAATGCTTACAAAAAGGAAGTCTTTAGACTGACTGACTTTCGGATTGGATTCATTCACTTGACTTTAGAACTCCTGACTAATAAGACTAAGGGCTAAGCCTATTCTTCTTTTCATAAGGCGCGAGAGTGAAGAGAGTCTTGTATTCAACGTCGCCAGCACGTACATGAGGAAAGCCTCCAGAGCCGATAAGATGAAAGGATGAGAAGATTGATTGGTCAAGTTATATCTTCTTTAGCCTTTGTCGAGTTATTCAACCAACTCGAAAAACGGCTGACGAATGGAGTAGTTGACTCGATCATTTATCCATCTTAGTCTCCTACTCTTATGGATACGTTCTATGATATATCCAAAGAAAGAGTGGCGGCCTCTGATTGATAGAAACCTGCCCTTGATTGGCTCCACTCCTTTGTGTCAAGGAATTACATGGAGTCCGTCATGGAAAGCTCTTCCTTCTCGGAAAGCCGATGGCAGAAAGATAGTAAGTAGTATTTTGACTACTTTCCAAGTGGAACTATACTGGTCCATTCACTTTGGTTTAGGTTTCTCACCTATTCCTTGGAGTAGTTATCCAGTTTGGTCTGACTTTATCAATCAGGTAACCTTTGTGATTCATCTCAAAAAATGATATCGGATGAATCATGTAAGGAATAGCTGCACTTTGTTCTCGATGCTTTAGTGGAACCCGATATTCTAACTGCCCGAGGCAATCTTCTTGGTAGGTAAGGAAGATTGGCTTATTCCACTAATGCGGGCGCTGCCAAATATTCGTATCCTCCCTGCTCCTTCAACCGATTGACCCAGTCGTTCGAGGTAAGGAGTTCCCTCTCTCAGGAGTAGGTTGGGAATGACCTCCTTTTCAAATCCATATCCATTCGACTAAACAACTCGTTTTTTTCGTCGAAACAATACCTAACTCTTGGGTACCAGAGTACACCTAATAATGAGGGTCTTTAACTTCTGTTACCTTTTGGTACCATGAATGAAGTGAAAAAGGCAAGGAACGTAGTAACTCGACTGGTTGGAGAGAATCGAAAGAAGGCCCGAAAAGTCCTCTTTGTACCTCTCAATTTGATTGACCTCACTGAAGCCGGTTTAGCTAGTTTTATCAACACCCTAATGAGGTCCTTTATGCATAGACCTCAAAGGAGCCTCAGGTGTCAAACCAAAAGGAACTATCTGTTTACAAGACTGGTAGGCCAGGTTGGCTCTAGCATAAGGAGTCAACTCACAAAACATAAAGCGTTTTGCGGGACTCACTGAGTAGACTGAGAGGTATCATCCGTAATCGCTCGAATAGGACATTGGCTTAACCAAACGCGGCAACCAAATCGAAAACCTTCCAAACAAGGCCGAACCGGACCAAGATTCGGTCGATTCAACCTGCCATTTTCGGTGTGTATAAGAGATCTTGAATGGTTACGCTTGGAGATACTGAAACCATGTAGTACCACTTGACGTAGTTAAGCCATTGCTTCACCCACGACCTTAAGGTTGTGTACTCCGCGACCTAGCGACACATTAGTCAGCGAACCCGCACCACTCCCTGACCAGATGGGAAAGATGGAAACCTCCTTTTGGATCCTCCAACTTACAAACTCCTTCTACAAAATCAAGGATAGGATAGATCCGATAGGAACCATTTGCGGTTCCCACTCTAAGTAGGAAGTCATCGCCCACTTTCTTCCTAGAAATCCCACTAAGAAAGACTTAATCAAAGAGATGAGACAAATTTCATCGTTTCCATATGGGGCGTGGGTCCGTTCAAAAAAAGGTCTTAGATCTCTTTGCGGATGGAGGCTATCTGCGCCCAGACCCGTTGAGAGATCCCGATCCTTATCTTAGGCGGGATGACCTGGTCGAGAGAGTACGATACATCGGTATAAAAGATTAAACTATGTTTTTTACAAGGTGGAATCAGAAGATAGACGGAACTAAATGGATGGGGTTTGATTCCTAGGTAGAACCAGATATGTAGGCAAGTGAAATACAAAAAAAGAAAGAAAGAGGACCCCAGCCCCCCACAGGTGTATGCATTCAGTCTCAGTAAAGATGCAGTGGAGGGCAGTCCTTTGTCACGGTGAGTCTCATCTTCATGATACGAGTCAGTTCCTTGACATGATCCATTCTTCTTTAGCTAAGCTCGAATCCATTTCCTCTACTATGTATGAATATGTATTACTAATTCCAATACGAACAGTATTCAGTACAATTCCCCCGATAGTTCTACTGGTTCCCGACTCATACCGAAAATCATACATGTGGGTGTACTGTCGACTATTGATTCAATTCCCATAAACCTGACACCAGCAAGGGAATGATAGTTGGCTAGGGGCTCTCTCGCTATTTGCAGTTCCGTTCTGACTTTCCTTTGGTCAATCAGAGTGAAGTGACTTTGATTTCCTACTTTTCTTAGTCTTCCACTTCCTTTCCCTACTCTTTGTAAGTCTGTTTGCCAATGCGTGCTTTTCTTTCTGGGCAAAACCATGCTAAGATCGCTCCGTATTCTATACCAATTTGCATCTTGCATGCCCTACCCTATATTTAGGGTATTAGAAAACACTAACCGCATGAAATAAGGACTTTTCTAACAAAATGAATTGTGCCACATCTTCCTTCTTCAAGACTCCTTGGGAACAGCTGACCAAAAGCAACCTTTCTCCTCGTGTGATCTTAAAAAAAAAAAAGGAATCCAGATGCGCGTTCATTCCTGTCCCGTTGGTCGAGCGTCTTCACCCTTTCCCTTCAAGTCTCGCACTTTGTTCCTTTACCTGTAGGTCTCACACTTTGTTCCTGACTTGTACAAGTCAGTGAGAAATCCTAATGCACAAGCACTAAGTAAGCCCTAAAGGCGAAAGGGGCCCTTTCTTTGGTATGGGCTGATCCATAATCCCGAAGCCTAACAAGATAAAACCCGCTCGACTCGTACTTCTTTCATTAAATTGAAAGGGAAGCACTAGGGGAACGTCTTTCAATGACGGAGTTCTTACCTAAGTGGTGACCAGCTGTGAAACGACTGTAGCATAAACTGGCAACCCTGGACAATGGTCCTGAGGGTCCATGGAGGAGTTGCCTTCTGGAGGGAGGAGTATCCGGCCATCATAGTCTATAAGAATTAGACCTCTGGCCCCCGCAGGTCACTTTTAGAGGCAGAGCCATCTTTAGCTTGACTCTACCCTGGTCTGGGGGAGCCTATCGAGCATTGGTTCGAGTTGAAAGAGTGGGAGAAGAAGACGACGAGTGGTCAAACACTCTCTCATTATGCATGCTTTTTCCATATATTCCGTAATGCGGAAAGCTGAGATCCATATGCTCTTGAGACATTTGTGTTTAATGTTCGTTCCTTTTTCAAAAAAACACAAGAGAAAACTGGCGAATGGACTCAGGACTCAGAATGAGACCAATTAACAGAAACCAAGCCAAACAAATGTTAAGTTTAAGCAGAATGATGCCGGTTCAATGAAAATTTGGCAAAATGGACGGTCTTGAGAAACATTCATCTTCATCTCTATCGAGTTTAGATTATATGCTTTAGGAAGACTTTCAAGGATCGCAGACCGGAGACAGGACTCCATTTTGGGAATAGATAGAGTTTGCCTTACCCACTTCCATTTTTTTTGGATGGGGTCAGAAGTCCGGATCAAAAAAAGGTAAGGTTTCTTTTAAACCTTGATTGCTGATCGAATGGAGAAAAGACCTACTCTTATGATTTGAAAGAGGGGAAGATCAATAGCTTTTATGCTATCCCAAATGTTGGGATTTGTTAAAAGGAAGATTGGTGAGAATAAGATCTGCTACTGTGGCAAAGAGAACAAAAATAAAAGGTCGGGGTCTTGATTAAATTAATAGAGTACCACTAACACCAGGCTAATCGACTGACCATTGATGATAGAGCAAGAGACTCGGTGATACTTTGAATAGCTTTGAAAACACTTTTCCATGCGTAGGAGGGGAAGTCAATCATGCGTCCCGCCAAAAGATTACAATAGCCAGCATTGACCCAAAGACAATCTGTCGCAGTAAGAAAAGAAGCCGCCACAAGAGTTGGAAAAGCCCAATTGACCCATTTTTCCCGTATCCCCAAGTTCATTGCCTCAGTAGTTTTCCTACTCCAACTTCTTATATGTGTCTTATCCCGCTTCCCAAAGAAATTGAGGCTTAAGACATTCCATCTTTTCAATCACATGAGAGGGATCTTTAAAAAGCTACAAACTTAGGTATGGTCGTAGGCACTGACTTGAGAAGTTTCAGTCCTCCAGCGAAAGTCAGAGTCAGGCTAGCCCTGAGGACGGTCTCTCATTTTGTCTACGAGGTTGGAAAACTCAACCTTATAAGGAAAAAGCAAAAAGAGTCAAGGTTGGTTGGCAGTTTAGGCTAGTCCTATTTCGGGAGCTGCTAAAAGTAGCCATGTAGGCAACTGAACCTAATTCCTTTGGAAGGCCCTCGCGTCCCCGCTCCTTAAATGAACAAAATCCGGTCTTAGAGATGCAGGCCAAGGCCTCAAAAGCCTCTTTGAGACAAATCCGCTAATTAAGTCAGAGTGTAGTCCAGCCAACTCCTTAAGGGAAGGAACTGATTGAACATTAATTCTTTATCAAAGATCGGAAAGGCCTGACTTCTTTTGTTTTGGATTTCTTTCCTTTTGTAGGAACAAAATCTGCTGCTGCTAGAGAATACGCCCTGACTTTCTTTTACAGAATCTTATTCACATTAAAAAGGCAGTGATTGGCCTACTAGGAGTCAGTCATGTTTAGGCTTTATGGTTGATTAGTGAGCCCTTGCTCGCAGTCCTCTTCCAAGTCTGCTGAAGACGTCTTCTCCTCTCTCAAATATGGCGCCACCCCCATTAGCCGAAGTATGGCCGCCTGTAGGCTTTTCTTCCTTCTTTACTAAAGTATGGGACTTTAGGCTATTATGCTCTTCCAGATATCTATACCGACTGTTTGCGTTAAGATCGCTGTTTGGTATTCTCAAATCTTTCTGTCTTCAATTTCAGACCATCGCCTTTGCATATCAACTAGGTTGGATCGGATGTCACCCTGTGGAGGATCCAGCATCAACCCTAAGGCTATTGCATCCTTTTCCTTAATGAAACTCACTAGTCTATCTTGTTGGAAAAACCGCCCTGCCTGCTCAGATGCGTCAATCCGCCTATCGGTACCCTTTTCGAGAGCTCTAGTAATTCTTGGTAGGAGGGGAATATGTAGATAAGGTTCATTGCTATTTGTTCTCCTGGCTAGCACTTAAGAGACTATGTTAGCCCAGAGTGAGAGATCACAATAAGGATTACCAAAAGTAGGAAGTACTGCGAGTCCACGACTACCATTTCTGTTACTTCACTTCCCCCATTCCACTCAGTCCCATTTTCGGACTTCAGGAGCATTGAGTAAAGGTAGGCACGGGGTCGGGAAGATCTACTCATTCAAATGGAAACCCCTCTATTTATCAAAAGAGGAAGAGTTAGTGGCACACACACTAGTGAGGTTTGATTTCCTTGTTGGTTGTAGCGGATATCTCGATGTGAAGTCAAGGCAGGGAATGGAATGCTAACAAGGGGTGATATACTACGGAGGGAGATTAGAGTGTATAGAAACTTCTTTGATCATGACGATAGGGGCCTTCATCTTCCGGGACTTTAAATGACTTGAGTCCACTAGCCTATCACTAGGAGTTTGACAGCAGGCAGATCTTGGTATTTGGAGAGACAAGGCAGGCGGTCAGATGGAACTCCTTTTGATTTACTCCTCCCCCTTCGCGGCATGTTGTGGTCAGATGCCACTCCTTACTTAACCTTTTAAAATTCTCATGCAGTGGATTTTCTGATTCATTCCATTTCAATAAGAAATAACCTCGCCTTTTAGACGGTTATATGTGAGAGGTTGTACTTTCAATTAGAACATAGAAAGAGGGACCGACCTGGTGGGGCATGAACACCAACCAACCTAATCCAGATAAGAAGTAGGCGCTAGTTACCCTTCTAGATGAAAGTGTGAATGAGGGAAGCAATGCTATTCGAGTCAGATTGAAAGCAAAGCCTCCTTGCAACTTTCTTGCCTTGTGGCATCGCATTCTGTATAAGGTAAAAGCTTTCTCTACTGTCTTTAGCAGGCACTCTTTTTTGCCTCTGCGACCCATTGGGATTCCCAAAAACAATAGGATAAACTTCAAAATCAACTAGCTTTAGAAGCACCTCCTTCGGACCCTCTCTTTTTTCCCTTCTTTCTCAACTCCCATTCTCATTCCTTTTCTTTGAACAAATCGGGGAGAAATAGAAGATCTCATTCACCCTTTGCCCGGAGGCTTCCCTTGGACTAGAACAAAGACAGGTGTTTTCTCAACATAACATACGAATAAACAAGATTGAGGCTCTTTTCGAGAAGAAAACCTCTCCCCGCGTAACGAAAAGTTAGCTTAACGAGTGAAAGCGTTTTGTAACCCTGCTGGGATTAGCTGATATGAATGAATTGATCCTTCCCCGGTGGTCTAACCAAATTCAATCCTTTCCTTCTTGGTTTTGTAGAAAAACCTTTCCTTTAGACGGAATCATACCAGTGAAAGGAGATGATGATTTAGCCAAGTGCTTAGCTCCCACTTTTGAAGCTAGGAGCCTAACCTCAACGCTAATAGAAAGACAAAGACCCGCCTTCATCATAAAAAGGCCTTGTCCACTCTCCTTTCCCTCTACTTCTAGGACGTTTTCTACGCTCTCCTACCCCCTTAAACAATGGCTACTTTGAAAGCTCCCCTCGCTCCACCACTAGATGAGATGATTGTGGGTCAGGAGCTATTGGATTCTTCATTATTCTCATTGGAATGAAGAGGCTTTGAGGACCTTTCTTCTAAGGAAAAAGTGCGAACTTCTCTCTCTATGGAAATCACTAAAAAAAAGAGGGTTAACCATCGGTTCATTGGATTCCGGGCCGGATGGATCCAGTGCATGATCCGTAGGGGGTCTTTATTATTATTATCAGCAAACTTTCTTCAAACTCTTTCCTCTTCCTGCTGTCCCCATGAGGCAGAGCTACCGTCGGTATTAGGGGGTTAACCGAAGGCGATTTTCCAATAGCTAAATACTCCGGTTGTTGAAGAACAGAAGCTTGGGGATTGTTATCTGGTTCAAGCTCTTCACCTCGAGGACCATTTTCAATGGGTTGCATGTCAGCACAACATCAGAATCACGAAGGCTAACTTCAGTGGTAGGTGCTGGCTGGGTAGCATTGGTTCTTGGAACATAGGACATTCTCGGTGACGGGTTGACACCAGGTTCCTTATTTGCTACTTTGCATTCGTCACGGGCATGACCTTGTGCAATGCGTGCAGAACTTAGGTATTCCAAAATCAACGATTTCTTGCTAGTGATCCATACATACATAGTTGATCAAATCAAAACACGATTTGGGAGGTTTTCCTTGATAAGATCGATTTCTACATAAACCCTAGCTTTATTGTGAGAGGGGGGCGTGAGACAAGCTTCGTAGGACCTTCAAGGGTCAGGCCAATTCCGAAAATCGAGACGATAGAAAACAGGTGAAACTCAAAGAAGAAGACAACAGATGGAGTCGCGATACCCAGCATAGGCGCATGCATTGGATCACCATTGCGGAGACGGAAATCATGGCTCCAGCAGAAAACCCTAAACCATCAATCCCTCAATCAAAAACTTCTCTTTGTTTGGTGCATATCTTCTTTGTTCGAGAGCTTGATGAAGATGTGCCTTGGATCTAACAGAGTGATCGAAAGCTTGGTACGCCAGTTCTTTCGAGCGAACTCCCGAACTACTGTCCTCATCCTTAGAAAGGGTTTTGCTGGAACTCCATCCTTTTTCAGATTTGACTTTGAGAAGATAGCTTTCTTTCCTTAGAAACTCCCACAATTCACTACAATCTATTCCCACCCTTTGACTCCTCCCTACTCCCTTACTAACTAAACAAAATCCCCAAGCTCAGGTCACCTAGCTGAGAAAGGAAAGGCTGAGGCTAAACTAAATTACTTACTTTCTTGCCGAGCTAAACGAGTAAGGAGCACACCGAGCAAGAGATCTAGACAGTTAGACAGAAAGTTTGTCAGGGGCGAGCACTGAGCGACGGAAGCAAAGAAAGAAAGAAAGAAAGAATCAAGCTAGGGAACACTCCAGATTGACTAAAGGCCTCTTTAATTAAGGGCTTCTAATGCTTTGGTTGTAGGCAGGCTAGGTCCAACCCTTTGTTGTTCTCCTCTGAAGAGAAAAAAAGGAGCTAACTCTTTCTTGCTTGAAAGAAGGAAGACATGCCTCTCCTTTACAGTCTCATAGCTTCTCTCCTTCACAACCTGATTGAACTCGAAACTAAAGCAATTATGATCACAAGATAGCTTTTAATCTACGTTCTGGCTTCTCTCTCTTTCACTCGGGTTTCACTATTCTTTCATGAGGTAAACTTCCCTATACAAAGAAGATTCTCGTAACCCTCCATTGGACTGATTGAACGAGGTAAATAGGTTCAGGATAATTCATCTTGTTGAGTTTTGTCTTGAGTTGAGTCATTCAAGTAGAATTAAAGGAAAGAAAGGATCAGAGAAAGAAGTCGAGGTTCAAGAGAGAAGCTGCTTTACCGACTGTAAAGGTGAAAGAGTGAAATCAGTCTAATTCATCTTGCTTCTTCTTCTTTTCTTACTGTGAAAGAAGGGACAGGGAATAGAATTGTGAAACCTAGTTGGAGAGGTTCAGGGGAAGGATCATTAATCGAGAGGTTATTCTTTCCTTACTTTTCAGGATCATTAATAAGTAGGTTCAAGAATAAATGGGTTCCGGTTCTGGAGCTTGACCTGATTCTCATCCTGCCTCATTACCTAAGGTTGACAAAACTTTACAGTCGTAAAGTATCAAGAAAATCATTATTGGTCCTTAAGAGTGAAAGAAGAATCCTACTACAGTTTACCTCCTGAAATAAGGGAAGGGAATAGAGGTTCCGGGGAAGGTTAAGTCGCTTCTCTTTCTTCTCATCATGCTGAATTACCTAAGGTTGACGAAACTTTACAGTTATATAGAGCATCAACTTGAATTAATGGAACCCGTTTTTGTTAGTGAAAAAGCTATGACGAAA
>NW_019272027.1:5349717-5369717 GCF_002738345.1 Cucurbita maxima
CTCCGGTTGTTGAAGAACAGAAGCTTGGGGATTGTTATCTGGTTCAAGCTCTTCACCTCGAGGACCATTTTCAATGGGTTGCATGTCAGCACAACATCAGAATCACGAAGGCTAACTTCAGTGGTAGGTGCTGGCTGGGTAGCATTGGTTCTTGGAACATAGGACATTCTCGGTGACGGGTTGACACCAGGTTCCTTATTTGCTACTTTGCATTCGTCACGGGCATGACCTTGTGCAATGCGTGCAGAACTTAGGTATTCCAAAATCAACGATTTCTTGCTAGTGATCCATACATACATAGTTGATCAAATCAAAACACGATTTGGGAGGTTTTCCTTGATAAGATCGATTTCTACATAAACCCTAGCTTTATTGTGAGAGGGGGGCGTGAGACAAGCTTCGTAGGACCTTCAAGGGTCAGGCCAATTCCGAAAATCGAGACGATAGAAAACAGGTGAAACTCAAAGAAGAAGACAACAGATGGAGTCGCGATACCCAGCATAGGCGCATGCATTGGATCACCATTGCGGAGACGGAAATCATGGCTCCAGCAGAAAACCCTAAACCATCAATCCCTCAATCAAAAACTTCTCTTTGTTTGGTGCATATCTTCTTTGTTCGAGAGCTTGATGAAGATGTGCCTTGGATCTAACAGAGTGATCGAAAGCTTGGTACGCCAGTTCTTTCGAGCGAACTCCCGAACTACTGTCCTCATCCTTAGAAAGGGTTTTGCTGGAACTCTATTCTTTTTCAGATTTGACTTTGAGAAGATAACTTTCTTTCCTTAGAAACTCCCACAATTCACTACAATCTATTCCCACCCTTTGACTCCTCCCTACTCCCTTACTAACTAAACAAAATCCCCAAGCTCAGGTCACCTAGCTGAGAAAGGAAAGGCTGAGGCTAAACTAAATTACTTACTTTCTTGCCGAGCTAAACGAGTAAGGAGCACACCGAGCAAGAGATCTAGACAGTTAGACAGAAAGTTTGTCAGGGGCGAGCACTGAGCGACGGAAGCAAAGAAAGAAAGAAAGAAAGAATCAAGCTAGGGAACACTCCAGATTGACTAAAGGCCTCTTTAATTAAGGGCTTCTAATGCTTTGGTTGTAGGCAGGCTAGGTCCAACCCTTTGTTGTTCTCCTCTGAAGAGAAAAAAAGGAGCTAACTCTTTCTTGCTTGAAAGAAGGAAGACATGCCTCTCCTTTACAGTCTCATAGCTTCTCTCCTTCACAACCTGATTGAACTCGAAACTAAAGCAATTATGATCACAAGATAGCTTTTAATCTACGTTCTGGCTTCTCTCTCTTTCACTCGGGTTTCACTATTCTTTCATGAGGTAAACTTCCCTATACAAAGAAGATTCTCGTAACCCTCCATTGGACTGATTGAACGAGGTAAATAGGTTCAGGATAATTCATCTTGTTGAGTTTTGTCTTGAGTTGAGTCATTCAAGTAGAATTAAAGGAAAGAAAGGATCAGAGAAAGAAGTCGAGGTTCAAGAGAGAAGCTGCTTTACCGACTGTAAAGGTGAAAGAGTGAAATCAGTCTAATTCATCTTGCTTCTTCTTCTTTTCTTACTGTGAAAGAAGGGACAGGGAATAGAATTGTGAAACCTAGTTGGAGAGGTTCAGGGGAAGGATCATTAATCGAGAGGTTATTCTTTCCTTACTTTTCAGGATCATTAATAAGTAGGTTCAAGAATAAATGGGTTCCGGTTCTGGAGCTTGACCTGATTCTCATCCTGCCTCATTACCTAAGGTTGACAAAACTTTACAGTCGTAAAGTATCAAGAAAATCATTATTGGTCCTTAAGAGTGAAAGAAGAATCCTACTACAGTTTACCTCCTGAAATAAGGGAAGGGAATAGAGGTTCCGGGGAAGGTTAAGTCGCTTCTCTTTCTTCTCATCATGCTGAATTACCTAAGGTTGACGAAACTTTACAGTTATATAGAGCATCAACTTGAATTAATGGAACCCGTTTTTGTTAGTGAAAAAGCTATGACGAAACTTGACAGTTAAGAATAGCTCCGGCGAATGAGTGAGCGAAGCAATGAGACCTTACAGACAAAGGTTTCCCAAGTGTTTCCAGAATAGTCTTTGTTTATTGTTCAATCAGGGAAGGGAATAGAGCTTCAGGATTGAATTTCCTCTCATGTTTTTGTTCCGGTCAAGTAATATCATAAGCCGGGTTCTCTTTTTGAAAGTCCCACGTAAGAACCTAAATCAAGAGGGTCAGGGAATAGAGTCAAAGAAAGAAGACGAAGACAGAGTCAACTCGGTAAATAGGTGTTTGGTTCTTTCTCCTGAACCTGATTGACCGAGGTAAAGCATATTCTCCTCTTCCCTCTCCCTTCTTTCACTCTAAAGAAATTATGATCCTTCACCTTCAAACACTCGGTAAAGCTGCGAAAAACAAATCGAATTTGCAGTCAAGTCAATTCAATCCTCTCCTTCACCTTCAAACACGAGGTCAAGCTATTTTCCTCTCGCTTCTTTCACTCGGTCTCGCAGCTTCACCCCTCTCTATGTAATTAATTGTAATGCCAAACTGATTAGCTAAGAGAATCCCTTGGAGTCAGGCTTGCTTTAGCCTCCGCCTCTATTTTCTTTTTCCCTGACTACGCTTATTGATAAATGGGTTAAAGAAAGAGGGGGCTACCGTGGCCACCTACTTCTTTATCATGCTAAACAATGACACCTGCCGAGTCTCTAATGCAGCTACCTCCGACACTTGCAAGTTTTCACGAGAAAATACGGACCTTTTTATGCACATCCCTTTAGTAGTTCCCTCCAAACCCCCGGTCTTCTGCTTACCCTTGCCTCCGGTGGTCTTTTCAGCATCAAAAAGAGTACTGAATCAAAGCCCCCCCATACTACCCATTTCTCTCTCATTTTACTACGCAGTTGTTTGAGATATAAAAATAGATCCCTACGCCCATCTTCCGAAGCCGAGGCATAGACATAAGACAAGCAAATCTCCGTTAGCAAGGAAAGCGCATACACCCTTGCCAAGCTAGAAATTCCCATCGCAAGCCATAAAACCAGTAAAAGAGTCTGAGGCAAGAAAGGGTATATAGGTTGAGTTGAGTGAGCTCCTTTTATGTAGCTCTACCACATGAATAAGCATATTTAGGAACCGTATAATGTTTCGGCGGATTTCCTTAGAGAAGTAGAGTGGATAGGAAAGAAAAGATTCGAGACCGATAGGGAGAGGAACGAGACTATAGGCAGAGATGGAGTGTACGTTTTGATTGATACTTCACTGTGTGCTTGCCCTACCACAGAACGGAGACTGGCTCGAGGAAGGATTAATGCATCGAAGCCTGATTGGATGGAATCCTCAATTCTCTACCCGATCTCTATGAGAGCTTTGAAGTAAGTCGGGGAGCTATCATACATAACATATGCTTTTGATACTCTGGCAAGAGGTTTTGAACTACCATTTCCAGTTGCCCCCAGGGGTCTGGTTGTCATTTGGGATGCCCTTTTCCTCCATCTATCTGGTAATGTACTTAGAGAAGCGTTAGGTTGCTTCTAGATGCTTTCTAAGTCACATTTGGTTACATCGACCTCGATCTTATAACTATCTTTATTGTTGAACTCATTGCATATGTCCTCCCAAGTTTTCTGGAACTTGTCATCCAGGGAGAAGAGCGAAGCTGCGAGACCAAGTTTATAGAATAGGTTCAAGAATAAATCTTGAGGATTGACTTATGAATTACCTCTAACCCTAAATACCTCAAAAATAGCCTTAAAAATAGACAGAAGATAGAATTTGATAATTCATGGTCCTTAAGAGTGAAAGAAGGATTTCATATGCTTTACCTTCTTCCTTCTCATCCAGCTGCTTTACCTCTCGAATAACTCACCATAACAAGAATTAAGTAAGGAGAAAGAGAAGAGACCGTAAAATAGCTTTACCGATTGAAATGAAAGAAGGGACAGGTTCAGGGGGAGTCAAAGTCAGAAGACGAAGACAAAGAAGGGAATAAAACAAAGAAAGCTAGCTCGGCAAGGGAAGGGAATACAGGGGAAGGGCCGAAGACATGAAACCGAGTTGGAGAGGTTAAGGCAATGGAATTGAAGCAGCTTTACCAAGTGAAAGAAGGGAAAGAACAAGAACTTCAGGGAATATCGGAAAAGAAAAGAAGTGAAAGAGTGAAAGCAAGCCAGTTCCTTACAACCCAGCAAGCAAGAGGAGCCCGAGCAAGAAAGCCAATTCCGTAAACTCTCTCTCTCGAATGAATGAGGAGTCGAGACTGACTGTTCCGTCGAATGAATAAGGAGTGTTTACAGTTCAGGGAGAGTGAGTCAATGAATTAGTTTACCCTGTACTGAGTGAAAGAAGTAATAGTCCAAGAGAGCAGAATATCAAGAATAAAACACACACCTATTTAACGAGTGAAAAAGTGAAAGAAGGTTCCTTCAGTAGTTCAGTTTGATTAATGTTTCTGAAAGCAGAATCAAAGGAAAGAAAAGAGACTGAGTGAAAGAAGTAGAATTAATCTTGAGGCTTAGTTTACTGTTCAAGAATCAGTAGGGGAAGGAGAAGAGAAAGAGGGTTCCGGTTTCGGTTCAGGAGCGACGAAGTCACGAGACCGAGTGAAAGAAGGAAAAGTCACTCAGGAGTAAGTAGGGAGAAGAAATCTTGAGTGTTTACAGTTCGTGAAAGGGATAGGTTCAGGAGTAAGTAGCAAGACCGAGTGAAAGAAGGAAAAGTCGCTTAGGAGTAAGTAAGGAGAAGGAATCTTGAGTGTTTACAGTTCCAGAGCTCAGCAATGAGACCATACAGAATAGGTAAAGAAGCTTCTCTTTCTTTTTCAGTTCAATCTGGTGAAGGAAGAAAGAGACCTACAGAAAGAAGGCACAAGTGATTGAGTTAAGGAGTTTCCCTTGTTTACAGTTCGTTAAAGACCTTTCCATTTACCGAGCTCCTTCCTGTTCAGTCTAATTAATCTTGAGTTGAGTCTTGAGTTGAGTGTTGACAGTGAAAGAAGGGAAGGGAAGTAGTTCAGGAGTTTACCTTGTTCAATCAGGTTCAGGAGCTTGACCTTGCTTTAGAGTGAAAGAATAGTCTTTGCTGAACAACTCACAATAACGGAATTTACCTCATGTTTGAAGGGAGAGGTTCATGAGTTTACAGTTCAAGAAGGTTCAGGTAGGAGAATTCATCTTTCTTACTTACAGGAGAGTAAGTGAAAGAAGGGAGAGTCAATCCTCAGCTGCTTTACTGAGTGAAATAGTGAAATCAGGGACAAAGGATCATTCTTGTTGAGTCTTTCCTTCTTGTTCAATCAAACACCTAGTGAAAGAATAAATGGGTTCTGGTTCAGGTGCTTGACCTTCTTCTCATCCAGCCTATGTGAAAGAGTGAAAGAAAGGATCAGAGAAAGAACAGTTCAACCCTCGTTCAGTAGTACTGTCTCATTCTTCTTTAGTCTTTGTTTACCGTGAAAGAAGAAATATAGGAAAAGGGGCGAAGCAGTGAGACCTTGTTTACAGTTCAAGAAGGGAGAGGTTCAGCCAGCCAGCCAATGGAATTGCTTTACCTCGTTCAATCAGTCAAAGGCTTAAGGAAAAGGAGAATTCATCTTTCTTACAGGGAATAGAGTCAAAGGTGATTGAGCTTCTCTTTCTTGACTTTCTTTCTCTCTCTTTGTCTTTTACTGACTGTAAAAATGAAGTAGTGAAGCAATGAGACCGATAGGTGAAGGAGTTCACTCTTTCTTTCATTCTCTAATTCTTCTTTATAGAGGATTGAATGAATTGGCTCTCCTCTAAAGTGAAGAAAAGGTCATATCGGTTCAGGATAATTAATCGAAAAGGTGCGAAGCAGTGAGACCGATCCTTGTTTACCTCCAGAAATCAGGGAAAATATACAAAAATACCTCAAAAAATAGATAGAGGATAGAATTTTCTAATAAATGGTCTTTAAAGGAGAATTCATTGAAAAGGTGCGAAGCAGCTAGACGAGAAGTGGAGAGGGGAGAAGCCGCTCGACGAGAAGAGGAGAGGGGCTCATAAACTGAGCTGACTTCTCTTGACCCTTGATTCCTCTCCCTCCTTCTGTATACTTCAGTGTATACAAAAATGTATATGAGGCAAAGAATATTTGTTTGAACACTAGATTACTACTAGAAAGACGAGACTACGACTACAATATCAAACTAGAGACTACTCGGATACTTAATCTATTCTATAGAAAGAGTCTAACGACTAGTAGTCAGATCTAGACAATAGACTACTGTGGCTTAGTGATATCGAGATAAAGGTAAGGTCAGATTGTCCACCTATCGCCTTAGTCAGGTAGTACTTGACTCTTGTCTTTCCTGAGCCTGAGGCTGGAGAACGAGTCAGGCGAAGCCCTTTCCTTCCCTTTACTTACTTTAGGGCTTGCTTGCCTTTAGGTAAGGGAATAGTCCAACTTTTGACCCTATATTGGCTTCCAGTACTTTCTATTCCCGGTAACAAGGTATAGCTCTTTTCCTAAAGCGCTTGTTCAACTAGGGCCCTCTTCTGTTCCTGTATAAGTAAGAGGATAGCAGTCTGTTATTCTATGGCTCGCTTCGGGAGGCTTCTTTAAAAAGAGTTGACCCGTGATCTACGGAAAGGCTGCTTAAAGTACGTACACACAGGCAAGAGAGAGAACGCACAAGCGGTACGTAAGAGCAAACTGTCTTATTGGCTATTACCGAATCGAAAGTGCTTAAACCTCTCCTCTTTCTGTCAGTCTACTTTACTGACTGAAAAATGGGAAGTCACTCATTCAAACCTCCCGCCCTCTCCAGTCAGGCGGGCGAAGCGCATGAATAGGAGCGAAGTGTATCTTTCTCTTAATAATTCTATAGCAAAGTCATTATACAGACTGAAATGGTTGAGACGCGACTCAAAGGTCTCATCCATTCGCCCCCTTCCCAATCCATATTCCAATGTCGGGAGGAAAGCTCAATATGGTATAGTCGAGGTAGACGTCTCTCTGTGTGTGGAAAAAGAGGAGGAGCTTTGATTTGCACGCCTTTGAGTAGGTAGGGTTATATGCGTCAACTTAAGATCATCTCTCCAACCAATAGCCTCAGACTGAATCTACCGATAGCATCTGCCTTTACTATCTAAACTATCAGTCAAGTAGCTTCTCTCCAACAACAAGTCTCGAATTTCTTGAGTAGGCAGGTGGACCTGAAGGCCGTTTAGGGCTTGAAACTTGGACTTTCCATAGGGGGCCGCAAGATAGGCCACAGGAGCAAATGAGCTACCCATTTTTTAGTTAAGCCAGGAGTGTCTTTCTCGAATGAAAACATCAATCATCTTTGGGGCGGAAGGTTTCTTTCTCGTGGTGGCTTCTCGTGTAAGGAGAAAAGTTGTCCATATTAATCCTGTATATTCTTACTATCTCGAGTTGACCTAATCCTAATAAACGCTATCAAATTGAAAACAAAGACCTTCGAATCTCTAATGTACCCGCATCTTTTATCGGTTTTTTTTCTGAGACTCATCAAAACTCGAGACGTGGTTAGGCAAGCAAGTTGAACTGGATCATCCATCGGATGCACACCCGCACTTCGTCTGCCTCGTTAAGGGAACCTGGACACTTACCTTACACAGTTTTCGGTGGAGACGGGGAAATTCTAGTGGGGGCAAAAGTCTCGTAATCTTTTGAGTATCGAGATGGCCGGTAACCTGACTACAGAAGCTCCCATGTGGTTTAGAATGAGTATCCACCAGGACTACGAGGAATTCTACCGGGACTAGTCCGAGAACAAAGTGCTGGAGGAATTTCCTTGCCTTGTCATGAGCAACAATCAACTGACCTTGCTATCTACGAGACAACATAGTTGGGTTGGGTAGGATGTGAATAAATGGAAATAACATGCATTCCCCTTGCCCCGTACTAAGAGGTTCCCCTTATCGCATCCCTAGCCCTGAGATATTGATATTAGGAGTTGTGTGCTTGAGAAGGACCAATCAGATGCAGAAAATGCATTCATTCCATCCATGTATGTATAAAAAACAGATGGAGGTCATCAAGCAACCTATCTGAACTGGACAAGGAGTTTAGTTGGTTGCCGGCAAGTCTGTTCCCTTCGGATACAGATGAAAGACTGCATGGGGTTTCGCTCTCGCCTTAAACAAATGAATTGACGGAGAGGAACGAAGCAGCGAGAGGAAGTAGCTCCACGAGAAGAGGAGAGGGAGTAAGTAGCTCGAGATCATTCTGAGGGGATCGACTAGATCAAGACTAGGAGAGATGATCCCCAGGACGAGAAGAAATTGAATCCATACACTCGATCCATTGCTTCTACCCCTCCCCAATGCAGCCAGCCCGGGACCCGGACTCAGATTTCAGCCACTGTAGTTCAAATGCAGCCTGACGACTAAGTGAAGGTTGGGAGTGGGCAGCTCGGGTACGATCTAAAATGATCCCACATTCCAGAAAGAACCAGACAATGGGAAGCCTTCGTTGAGTAATGGGAAGCGGGCTAGTCCCCGTAAAAGCCTTGCCAACTATAAGAAAGAGTTGTGGCTCAAAATCAATCAGCAGTTTCTAGGTTCTCAGTAGCGTGGCTACTCAGCCGGCAGGAGGGAGGGAAGCTTACCTTGACTTGTTGTCTGGGCAGATAACACAGCCACTCGCTATTTCCAAACACAGAATCAGCTTCATCACCCAGCCCCAATTTAGAGTTTGATTTATGGCAAACAAGGAATTTCCGGCAATAAGGATATCGTAAACATAGTTTGACAATATTCTAATCTCACCATCCATTATTCGAGTTTCAATACAATGATCGTCGAACGAAATCCCATATCGCTAATAGCTTGATAAAACTTAAGGTACCGTACCACTGTCGGGAAGAAAGTTTCAAGTCATATAAAGAAAGACTTTCTTTCTTAGCTTACAAACCTGATCCTCGAGTTCACATTTCAAAATGTTGTTTTGACATCCCCATCTGATCTCATGAAAAATCCAAATGAGAGACCATAGCAGCGACAATTCTAATAGATGTAAACTTCTCCACAAGAGCAAATCTTTCTTCATAATCAATCCCACCCCATCCATTGTGAGATGTGAGAAGCCCCGAGCAACCAATCGCGTCAACGAGATCAAAATGGAGTCGTCACTCTTGCACTTCACCTGTGATACCCTGACTACCCGGAACGAGACAATTCGATTGGCTTCACTCCCTCCTTCTGGTAATGGGACAAGTTCCCATGTCTCATTCTGATTTAAGGTGTTCAGGCAGAAATCTCCTCTTTCATCGCCCCACTCTTTCAGGCAAGCCGCTTCTTCAAATGAGCTTGGCTCTTCCACTTTCTGGAGAGGCACAAGACTGTGAAAGTGTCACAGTGTCCGCATAGCTGGCTTCTCTATACTTGGGATTGATTGGGCTTCCTGATCCTTCCTTGTCGATCTTCTAAGTCGTCTATCAAGCACAGTGCCTTCAGTAGGGATCCTCTTGAATATCTTGTTGCTCTCTTCTAGACATGCATCACTCTTTGTTAACGGGTTGCGGGCCTTGGGCTTTTTTTTCTCTAACAGGAGGGCTTCATGTAGCTTTTTTGACTCAGGTCAAGAGTGACTCACAATATCAGGCTCTTGTTGCTCAGGTGCTTGTGCCCGCATACAGAAGTCTAGCATCCCGAAATACGGCAATACTACATTTTTGGAGGACCACCATGATGATGCTTCATCGAAAACGACATGTGGAGATACAGATTTTGTAGTCGGATCAATGCACCTCAACCTATGCTGATCATAGCCAACAAAGATGCACCAACTAGCCCGCCCGCCTTCTTTTCCAGCTTCGTCCGTAACTGCTCAGAACACATAGCAGACGGAGCCAAAGACTTTTCAATATTGGTAACGAAAAGCTAATTTAGCTTGGGGTTTCCTTCCTTTTTCAAAACTGCGGTTGTACGTTCTTCGCATGCGCATCATGCTTCTACAAGTTTCGCCCTTCTTTCTGCAACTCCATTTTGCTGTGGAGTGTGTTGTGTGAGCAGCTAAACTGATGACGGACCTGAATCATCAAACTCTTGCAACGTTTATTCTCCACCATTGTCAGTCCTCAGGCATCTTTTTCTTTGATTGAGTTCATTTTCCACCCCTCTCTTTAGGATCTTCACTTTCATTTCCTTGGCCAGAGCACAGTCTCAACAAAGTAATCATTCGATAACCCTCTGATTTTTTCTCTTCTTCTTTAATGTCTTTTTTCTTTCAATCCTTTAACTGAACTGGTTTTGATCAATCTTTCTTCTGTTTACAGGTTCGAGTTATTTGGGTTTTGTCTTCAACGCCACGGATTGATTTCCCATCAGAGGACTAGAAGAGGTCGCCGGCTGCCGGCAGCAACACTATCTGAGAATGAGCGGGTTCTGGTGCTTGAAAGGGGCGGTGTTCCGTACGGAAAGCCTAATTTGATGACCCAATTAGCCTTCCTCACCACTCTCATGGAGGTGCTTTCGACTCCCCGGCGCAAGCTTGAACCTTCGAAGATGGCGTTCCCAATGCCCGAGGCCAAGTTCTTGACGGCAGTAGTGCTATCAATGTCGGGTTCTATAATCGAGCCGATCAATAATTCTACAGAAGGTCAGGTTAGGGGTGAATTAGGACCTCTGAGTGGTGAACCAGTCCTATGAGTGGGTTGAGAGGGCTATCTTAGGTTAGGTTGGAGCTCAAGAATTGGCAATTGGCAGTCAGAGACGGGCTATTGTAAGCCGATGTTGATCCCTATAATGGTTTGACTTTGGATCATTCAGTGGGTACCAAGGCTGGTAGTTCGACATTCGATAGTTCCAGTTGTAGACACAGTGTTGCTGATCTCCTCAGCTATGTGAAAGCTTTGAATTTGAGAGTGCAGTCTATGCAAGCTATGCAAGTGTTCAAAGAATTCTTTTAGCCTCTTCTTCGTAGATCGAAGCAATTGGCAATTGGGGTTGTTTTTTTGCGACCAAAGAAAGAGGGCCATGCAATGGTGCAAAGGGAGAGGATCACCTCTGTGCTGGGGCTCTTGGAAGCCCACAACTTCCGCTTCTGAGTGGCATTGGACCAAGGTCGTCCCTTTCATCGTGGGGAATTCCTCTGTCTCATCACTTGCCTTATGTCAGACAGTTCCTTTATGAGAACCCCCGAAATGGCATCTCAATTGTGCCCCCAGTGCCATTGGAGCACTCTCTGATACAAGTCATGGGCATAACCAATTCAGGGACAGGGGCTTACCTTGAAGAAACTTCCAATGTCATACCTTTTGTCTCCCCGACTCACTCTCTTTTCATTCGGAACCCAGCTTCACCACTCTATCTCACTGTGGCTACCCTGATGGAGAAGATTACTGGGCCACTCTCTGTTCACTCCGGTTGCCATCTACAGATGTCAGGGTTAACCCAATTGTACGGTTCAACTACTTTAGTAATCCGGGTGATGTATGTGGAGCGGTGTGTGAATGGAACTTGCAAGATCGGTGATGTATTGAGGAGCCGTTCCATGGAGGGTTTTCAATTCAGTGAATGGTTTGTTTGGGGGCCGAGATTGAAGATAGGTGGGGCCTGCATTGCCCGTTGATCAATCAAATGATCGGCTGATGGGAGAGTTTTGCCCGCAGTGAGTACTATATGGCACTACCATGGTGGATGCCTAGTGGGCAAGGTAGTTGA
This sequence comes from Cucurbita maxima, assembly GCF_002738345.1. Lineage (NCBI taxonomy): Eukaryota > Viridiplantae > Streptophyta > Magnoliopsida > Cucurbitales > Cucurbitaceae > Cucurbita > Cucurbita maxima. Next base: position 5,361,367 of record NW_019272027.1, read on the forward strand.
TCACAATTTCAGGGTTATTGGGATTGATGCTTTCCGAGTTGTTGATGGTTTGATATTCACTGTATCACCAGGGACCAATCCCCAGTCCCCTCAACTTTTGATGCTTGGATGGTTAGTGTCTTTGTTGTTATCTGAATGCTTGAGTCTTTTTGTTGGTTTGTTAGAGTTGACTACTTACCCTGTTGTGCCAAAAGGATCTATAAGCGGACTTTGCTGCAAATCTGCTAGCCATTTCCTCTTCTGCTTCTGTTTTTGGGTTTTTTCTCCTTTCCCCTTGTGAACACAATCAAATCCGAACAAATAAGAAATTGGTGATTCTCAAATTAAGAAAAAATATTGAGAAGACCCTCTCGGGTTTCTCTTTCATTTGCCAGTTCCAAATCCGCATTGTCAGTCAACTGCTGCACCATTTTTCTTACAGGATGCCAAGTTAAAGAAGATAAGGCGAGTGAATAAGGTAGAAACCCAATAAAACATTTATGCTCGTGACCGGACCGGAAAAAGATGTGGGAGCAATGGCACTCAATCAAAACCCCTCTCTTTCCCTTTCTCTAAATTACTTGGTATTTTTTTCTTCTTCGCCCTTCCCTGTCCAGCTCAAGCTGATTAAAAAAAATAGATTTGTTTCGGAAAGCGTTCCACCCCTCAGTCTTGGAAATTTTGGCAGGACTTTCCCTGCCCTACTGGGGATTCCAGTCACGAATCCAAAACTTCTCGCTCCCACCGGCCGGCTGTTCCCTTTGGCTACTCTAAAAAAGGTACTGACGCTTCACACCCCATCTCAATAAAAATCAGGAAACTTATTGCAACTACATCAAAAATCGAGAAAAAAAGACGTGAACGGCCCCTTTCTTGGAACTAATTCATAGGGGGGCAACGTGTGATATATAAAAATATAGAAGAAGAAAAGATATGCAGCATCCACTTGGTGCTCATAATATCTTTCTCGATGTGTTTTGTATAAGGGATTCTTTCTCGAAAGGGAGCTAGGCAGATTTAGATTGATCGAATCTACTGCCTAATTGGTTTAGCTTATCGATGTCCTTGAGTCCAATGAGGATAAAGAGGATGGCCCCCTGTTTAGCATTTTATAGGAGTGGATAACAGCGGGAAAAAGGATGAAGTATTAGCATTAGCGTGAGAGAGCAGAAAATGACACTAAACAAAACAGAAAGAGAAAGGCATAGTGTAGTTAAGGGGGACTCATCACGAGTATTTATTATTATACTCAACGCAAGCATCACTAAGGTCATAATATCTTTCTCCGGCAAAAGTCGAATAACAGAAGTATGAAAAAGAAAGGGGGACCCATGTGAAGCAGACCAGCAACCAGATATTACCAAAGGCAAGAACGGTCCGCACCAGTATGGGGGTAGGGTATTTAGGCTCCTCCCTCTCGTACGCCACCGGTTAGGTAAAAAACAAACTCAGGTTTGTGGGAGAGTGGCAAGAATCGGGTCAGATTTAGCCGGGACGTGCTAGCGGATTCGCCCTCGGGTCACAAGATTCCATTCTGATTTCTGAGCCTCAGAAGCTCGAAGCATCCCAGCTATGAAGATGAAGAGACACTCCTAGTTACCAAGTGGCCCGTTTGGTTGGTGATTCGTTCACCCGCTTGCTCGCTTCCAACACAAGCACTCTATCCTTTGTTCGCCCTCTACCACACGAACGGCTCCCCTAAAAAAAAGGGGCACTTAGATGCCCTAGGTGCATTAAAACCTTTTCTCCCTTATTATCAATCAAAGAGAAGGCAGCCGATGCGGCTTGATGTCTCAGACCATTACATTAAGGATAGAAAAAGGCAATCTAACAAGGGGCCAAGCGTACCTACCGTGAAGGAACAAGATGAGGCAGAAGTACTTGTCGCGCATACTAGTATTAGATAAAACGGTTCCAACTCCATGTATGACTTCGGTTAAAAAGGTAGACAGAGTAAACGTCCATACACCTCTGGTCATTCCCGGCCTTTCTATTAGAGTGAGAATGAGGGGGATACTGAAGATGTCCAGTCAACCAACGAGGGGAGGATGGGCCTCAGGGGGGATAAAACCATTCAACACTGACTCTTTTACGGGGAATGTAAACAAAGTTCCACTCCCAAACCTACCATCTCAAGTTCAAAGTAAACCATCTCCACAGCAAGACTCCTTCCACTCCAATTAGGCCAAAAAAATAGAGGTCGGACAGGAACCTCGCAAGGGCACCCAACAACATCAACATCAACTTCCCGTATTAGATCGTCTTCTTTAAAGTTACAGCCTAAGAAAGACCCCAACAAAACAAAACCAAATTGGAAAAGAACAACTAACGGGTAAGGAAGAGAGGAGAAGGGTGCCTGGGCCCTGAACCCAACCCGAAAACGAGCAGGGGATAACAGGAAGAGGCTAGGAATCGATCTGCCTCAGAGAGACGACTTGAGATTCCCATAAGGACAGGTAGCCGGAATCACGACAATTCAATCTCCATACTGTCAGACTGAAAAGGAAAAAACTCCAACTCAACTACATCCATTCCCACCCTATCCGTCTCTTTCTACCTCATTACACTAATTCGTAACTAAATTTGAAAGCCATATTTCGACCCGAACGTTTTCAGGATGCCCCTAATAACCAACGAATGGCAAGTGCTTTTCCTTGTGTAGATCCTATTTCAACGGGAACTTGATCAGTCGATCCGCCTACACGTCTTGCTTTTACTGCTATATCGGGAGTGACTCCGCGTATTGCTTGACGTAAAATAGTGAGTGGATTTCTTTCTGTCTTTTGTTGAATCTTTTTCATGGCTCAATAGAGAGATAAACCAATGATTTGTTTCCGTCTGAATAAGGTTAACCAAGATGTTAACTAATCGATTACAAGAAATTGGCTCTATCTGATTTAGCTGTTTTTTCTTCTGCAGTACCTCGACGTGAGATGAGCGTGCAAGGGGTTCTCAAGAATCAGTAGTTTTCCTTTCTTTTATAAGGGCTAAGAAAATCATTGATTTTGGCTTTTCTAGATCTCGAAAGATATAAAAGACCTCCCTCCAAGCCGTACATACTACTTTCCACAAAATTCTATATGTATCTATGAGATCGAGTATGAAATTATGTTTACTCACTTGAAATTGAGTATCTGTTTCCCTCCCTTTACTGCTAGGATTGGAGATCCTTTCTTTATTTTACATATCCATACGATTGAGTCCTTGGGTTTCCGAAATAGTGTCAAAAGAGGTGCTTCGAATCATTGCTAGTGGACTCAAACCTGTTCTAAGTCGAGGCATTTCTCATTCTTTGTTGACCCGGACAAAGTAAAGGAAAACCTCTTCAATTCTTCCAATATTGGACCTTATCTAATAGTTCCGAATCAAATCCCTTTAGAAAGAAGATCTTTTGTCTCACGGTAGCCTACCCCAGTCCCCTTAGTAAACTTTCGTTATTGAGTTAGCTATATACTTCTTTCAATCTTTGTAGCGATTCACATGGCATCATCAAATGATACAAGTCTTGGATAAGAATCTACAACGCACTAGAACGCCGTTGTTGACGATCCTTTCTTTACTCCGATAGCATCTATGGTCCCTCGAACAATGTGATATCTCACACCGGGTAAATCCTCCTTAACCCTTCGCCCTCTTACTAAGACTACAAAATGTTCTTGTTCATTATGGGCAATACCAGGTATATAAGCAGTGATTTCAAATCCAGAGGTTAATCGTACTCTGGCAACTTTACGTAAGGCAGAGTTTGGTTGAGGGTGTGATATTGGAAAAGCTGACAGATAAGTCACCCTTACTGCCTGCCACTCGACAGAGCCGTACATGAGATCCTCATACGGCTCCTCATTCAATTCTTTTGAAGTCATTGATCCTTTTCCTCGTTCGAGAAGTTATGCGGATGGCACTTGACAGACCAGCAAGACTCGCTTTGGCTTACTCCACTGAAAGGAAAAACTAAAGGAAAGAAGGGCATTCCTCCGATCTATGACAACAAGGGTTTGGACTCGAGCAAAGACTGGGCCTATTTGAACTTGAACAAAGACTGAGACTGCTAGTTCCACTATCTCATATGCTACTACCACTTAGAATGAGCATGTCACTACTTCTTACTAGGCTGCAAAAGGACTGACTTGGCTTAATATTAATAAGAGCGTATAAAAGCGTTTGTAAACAAAGAAAATAGAAAAAGCTGGAATGTCAAAGAAGAAGGAAGACATGGAAGAAGAAAGATAAGATAGAAGAAGGAAGAGCTTTTGCTACTAAAGATGAATCGATACCGGGCAGCTAGACTTGTGAATCAATCCTTCCCTCATTCGATCTTTGCCATTGGATCTTGAATGCTATTCTTTATCAGAAGCTTTGGACGGAGCAGGACCTCCTTAACAAAAGGAAAGAAGAGGAAGAAGAGACAACCCCGAACAGACAGAAGGAAAAAGCCACATCTTGCGACCCGCCCCAGCAAACAATCGATTTGGGAAAGAAGAAGAAAAACCTGTTAGAACAAACATCCTATTGCTTTTAGTCGTTCTACCAATGTGATAGTTGGACGCACTAGGTACAGATTTCCATGTAGGAGCAAAGACCAGACCTAGGTTAAGGGGTATTTGGCGAATGCCCGGGACATAGCGCTCAGTCTTCCGCCTGTGTCATAATAATATTACAGACACGAAGGACCTCTGTTGTGTTGCTAGGTGTCACTATGGTTTCCAAAGTTAATAGGGCACTCTTCCATCAACAACTAAAGCTATTTCTTACTGGTGTGGATTCTCCACAAGTACTAGAAAGGATGGGATTGTTCCACAAACTCCAATCAGTTAACTACCATCCATGAGCGGATACGAGAGAGTTGTCGGCCAACACGATGTAATTGAAAGATCGTCCACTCTTTCATCCGCGGATGCTACTTTTCGTACGGGAGGGAACCACTCAGACTGACTTCTTTGGATGGGATTCATGTTCATTAGTTTCGTTTTCCGGATCCATCTCCACCAACCAAACTAGCATTCCTCCATTCACTAGCAAAGAAAATAGCTAGGAGTCAAACCTGATGGTCCAAAAAAGCTACTTAAAGTCCTAATCGAAGAGCCAACCAACCAACTAGCTGATATCCTTAACTGCAAAAGAGCTCTGAGTGGTTAGCAAACTCTTTCTTTATTGGCCGGGGAGTCCCTATTCTATAGACTTCCAAAATCCACTGTCTAAGAAAAAGGCAAGTACTGCTACTCTACTTAGGTTGTTAAGGTCTCCCACTACCCACTAAGGAAGAAGATAGAATCCTACAGAAATTCAGGGATAAATGTCGGGTCTCTTTGTGAGCATGAAACCACGCTTTACTGTGATTGATAAATGACATAAACCTGTCCAACAAGTAAATAAGAACATTAGGTTCTCCATACACTCACGGAGCACTCACTTCAAACTAGTGACGAGATAGTGCGAAATTCAAACCAATGCAAGGGATGAAAATGCTCCAGTCAAAACGAAAGGCAAGATCCCGATTATCGATGCTCTACTAATAGACTCCCTCCTTTGAACATAGATCCGAACTCCCACTCAGAATGAATGGTTATTGGAAAAGGATTGGGTTGTCTTTCAAACATCAGATCTCGGGTACAAGCCAACGAGAAAGACTGCCATCTCAGGTATACCATCGACAGAGTAAGAAAAGGACAGTTCCTTTCTAGCGAGTCACTCCGTCTCCTTTCGGGGTAACCCCTTTATTGTGCTTATTTACAGGTAAGGGGAAAATGTTAGAAGTGAATCATGTTCGAGTGCTTCTGTCTTCGAGCCAGTACCCTTTCTAGACAAGGGATAAAGGATAAAGGAAGTCTCTGTTATTCAGTAGTAGTCCATGTCCCTTTTCAAGCAGCTAGTTTCTTGCCGTTCATATAGATCAATAGCTGATTCTAAGGCTAGACAGCAAATAAGCTAGTTTAGTTCCCTTACTGATCCTTGCCAGAACTGTTAGAAAAGGAGGATTCTTTCAAGTTCATTTTGATTCATATTCACATGGGACAATCTTTCGAGTCCTATCTCTACGGGACATGATATCCAGCTCTAGCTTTCCTTGTATAGGGTGTTACAAAATACATCTGAATCCGAGGAATTAATGCTCTTACTAAGACCTGAAGGAACTTTTGAAAGGCAACTAGTGAAGATGCGCCAATATCCATCCCTCTTTCTAGAATTATTGCTGAGACATGCTCTGAGAGGGTTAGCCTCGACTATCAAGATGGGATAAAAACACCTGTTTACTATTCCAAATGGGAAGATCTTGGGATTGCTTTTTGTTATATGAATTGGAATCTTCCCTCAAACAAGGAAGGAGGGCTGGTCGGTCAAAAGCGGGGTAGGCTACCAATACCAAGTCAGTCAATTCCGGTATTGTCTAAATTACAATGAAGCAAGAGAAAGCCTGGAAGAAAGTCCGTACTATTACTACACTGGGTGACAGGAGCTCGGGATAAGCTGTTATTGTTTCATAAGCAAATGTGGCAACCTGCTGGTATAGTGAGCTCTCTCTCTCTGGATTAAGCTTCGATAATTTAATAGAGAGGAAAGGAATCACCTAGCCTAGCATTAGACTCGACTAGCCTTGGGCAGATTGCTTTGAATAGCGTAGTTTTCTTAGCTTCGGGGACTGCCTTATCTACACTATGAGAAAATGTTAGATGCAACCATTATAGTATAGATATATTCTTAGATAATTACTATATGCTCTTTCATACACTCTTCAAAAATACAGATATCTGAACCATAGGAGACTAGCTTGAACTAAATCCTCCAACCTTAAAGAAATATGAGAGAGGACGGATACCAGAAAGAATCACCTCGGAGCTGCCAAAATTTGAGTCAATTCAGTAAGATTCTACTTTCGCTATAGTTTCACTAACGAAACAAAAAAAAAAAAAGAAGAATACTTACGAGGATGTAGGAATTCCATTTCAGTTAGTTCTGTGATTGGCATTGGAGAAAGAAAATAGAGGTAAGGAATTCGCCAACAGGAAAGATAAAGCACATTCTCTTATATACGGCTATTCTTTTGACTTTTTGACTTTTCCTCCTGTTGTTGCAAAAATCAAAGTCCCTTTTGCCGCATTTTGCTTTGTAGAGGTCTTCACTATATAGGGAAGCTGATTGAAATAAAAAGCAATTTTCCTCTCCCTAATTGAACGAGGTAAAGCTGCTTCGCTCATTTCTTGTTGAGAATCTTATGTCTATAGGCTTTCAAAAACTCGTTTACTTTAACCCGGGTAAGGTTCTTCAAATAGCTGATTCTTTCTTGTTCACTGTACTGATAAGAACAATGAAAAGCAAAGGCTACAAGGATGGATTTTGATTAAAGAGAAGTTAGTAGGGAAAGTAAGTGGAAAGGTTCTTTTTCTTGTCCATTCCTCGCTTGTTGCTTTAAGGGTTCGACAATGAATTTCTTCTTCCAGCGTTTCAGGGGAGCCCTAAGAAGACATGATCCCAAGCGAGCTAATTGATGTGACCATACCTCAAACTAGGATTTTGCGGGGTCTTCCTCGGATTAGTTCTATAGAGGTTTCGACCTCTTTTAGGTTTTCGAGGGTCTTTTTGAGGAGCTCTTTCACCCTGTAATATACAGCCTCAGAATTGACTCCCCTTCTTTTGATAGCATCATGTCATCAGCATACCGAACGTAGCCTACACCCTCTTCTATTTGCATAAAGGAATTGATTTTCATATCGAGTTAGTGCAAAAAGATGTGAATTAGCATGGGGGAGAGGAGCGAAGCTGCGAGACACACAATCACCTTGTTTACAGTTTGAGAATAAATAGGTGAAGGAGAAAGAAAGAAAGAATAAATATGCTTTACCTCCTGAAATCAGGGAAGGGGGGAATATCGAAAAAGAAAAGGTGAAGGATTGAATATGCTCGACTGTAAAGGTGAAGGAGCAAAGCCACTTTACCGAGTTGGAGAGGTGAAGGAGCTGCGGTATGCCTTTCGTTAGTTTTCCAAATTTGTCAAAGTTTTGTCTCTTATTACTGTTCGTAAGAACACTAAAATCAGATCAAGGAAGGCACGGTTCTCCTCACCTAAATCAGATTGAAGAACTGAGATGTTGAGCCCATGATCTATGTTATCAAAACACTTTACAATATCTGACTTAATGAGTTTCTCAACCAGACCCCAGCGCTGGACTTCAAGGAAGAAAGTAATAGGACCTCGACCTTTCCTAAACCAGCCTTTTACCCTAAAGAAGATTTCCAACTAACTGGAGCAAAAAAATCTCTTCAAAGACAATATTCAATAACTGAGAAAGCACATCCAAACCAATGGTATCAGCCTTGTTTGTTGGGTTGGGTACGCATCCAAACCAATGGTATCAGCCTTGTTTGTTGGGCTGGGT
>NW_019272027.1:5374717-5415221 GCF_002738345.1 Cucurbita maxima
TTTGTTTACTCAACTCGTAAAGGCAAAGAAAAAAGGGATCCACCTCGAATCTAAACTCTTTCTTCGACGCACAAGCACTAAGTAAGCAAGCTACCTACCTTTATTTTCTACGCTACGATCTGGATTCTCTTATATGAAATTTAGAGTTTGTTTGGTCAAGGGTGCTTCTCCCCAATATGAGAGAAGTTGGCTATAGTCCGAACAGAACTCAAACTAGGCCAATTGCATAATTATGACCTGAGGTAGCGAACGAGACAGCAAATGGATGGAAATTCTCCACTTAATGGCTGCCGCTTAACGCTTTGGCGCTCTGAATCTCGAAGGTCTTGGTAGGATTCTTGCTGGACCAGCCCTTTTCTTTCTTGCAACATGGCATCCCTTGCAACGTTTTGCAAGCTCCTTCCTTTGTTGATCTCTGTCATCCCGCTCTTCGAGATCTTTCATTGGCGTAATCTTCTTTTCATTGAATAAAAAATAGTGATTGACTTTGATTCAAGATATCTCCTCCATTTAATCGTACTTTTTGAATCGAATATTACTTCAGAGTCAGGCACAAGACGAAAGGAAGGTAAATAGGAGTTAACGACAGGTGCAATAGAAAGTTGGAGGCAGGCGGGCGATAGACTTAGATCAGATGCAAGAAAGCTCAGTCTCAATATGCGCATTAGAGAAGGGGGGAGTGTGAGGTGGGTTGGCCCTTCGGTCAAGAGGCGGGATAGCGTCCCACCTTCCTGTCTTGACTGGTAGGCACAATTGCTTGAGTCTAGTTCTTGAGCGAAGGAATCGCTTTCAATGATAATTGCTCTTTAGCTATCAGCCATCAGCCCTCTTCAAGCTGTCGAATATAGATAGGAGATCCACTTGTTCAAGGCTGGCAGCAAGCGTCAGTGTAATCGCAATCCTTATGAATTTCATTAATTAATCTCTCTCCCGCCCTAATGCACTCTGTTATGGCGCAATCACTGACTGACGTGCTTCAGTTCTAGGTCTTAACGCTCTCTGCGCTGGCTCCTTTTGGTAATGCATGAGAGGTTGTCTTCCTTCCACCCACCTCTCTCTATCGCCCTTCTTTTTTTTAGCAGCTCATCTCGAATCGTCGAATGTTTAGCGAATCGATCCTAATTGGTCTGACTGCTCAAGGCTTATCTCTCGATTCCCCTTTCTGGTCTCCAGTCATTAGTAGAAAGCCTTTCAATTCCATTTCTCTCCTCTCCTGGGAATACTTCTTTTTATTGGCTATATATCTTTACAATGCCAGAAAAAAGCTATCTTCTGTCTCGAGCAAGAAAAGGTATGCGCAAGTGCAGTAGTTCAAGGCAGGCAGGTAAGGGCAGGTAGTAAAGGCAAGCGTAGAGGCAGGGGATAGGCTTGAAATTCAAATCACGAGATTTTAATAGCGTATGAGGAAAGAAAGAGTGGCTCGTGCATCTTTTCTTCTTTTAGACAGACAAGTCGAGTAGCCTTGAGTAAGGAATTGTTATAGCAAGCATGAGCGGTGCAATGACTTGAGTTTCGTTCTTGAGTTCGAGCGGGGGTAGCATTCTGGTCTTAAGAAAAGCCATCCTGTCCGGCCATATGTTCTGTGAAGTCAGTTGCATATCGGTCAGCATGATTGTAGCAATAACAAGAATTAAGAAGAAAGAGAAGAGAAAGAAAAAGAATAAAAAAAAATACCTATTTACCGAGTCTTTGAAGCTCGAGACAAATACATTCTGACTGACTCTCATCTTCTTCTCATCCAGCCTATGTGAAAGAGTCAAATCTGTCTCATTCATAAGAAGTCTTAGTTTACAGTGAAAGAAGAAATAGGTGAAAGAAAGAAGAAATCAGAGAATACATCTTGAGTATTGATCTTTGACAGTGAAGGGAGAGTACTAGAGTGTTTAAAGGTTCATTAGCTGCTTTACCAAGTTCAATCAAGAAAAGGTGAAGGAGGTAAGATCCGAAAGCCTATGAAGTAGCTCAGGGAATAGAGGGGTAGGCAATGGAATTGTGAGACCGATAGGTTCAGGAGCTGTTTTGATTTGCTAAGATCAGCTGGCCGGTCATCCGCGATAAGGGAAAGTTAATAAAGCTTATCCGTCACAGCACATGTGACGTCCTTCCCCACTGACGTTCGGAAAAACCACTCTTATTTTTTTTGTTCCTTCCCCCGGCTCTCTTGGAGCGTTCATTCCTTGCAATCAAAATCCTACATCTAAACCTTGTTCTTGCTACTTAGGGACTCTAACTCCTAGAAGTAGAACTCGCTCGCAGGTAGGGAGAATAGGTTCACATTCATTCTCAACTAACCAATAGAGTGACTAGTGGTGGGACATATGCTGCTCAAATTACTAAATAAGTAGGTTTTTTTTACAACTTCTTCTTTGGTTAATCTATGACATCCTTGACTTGATCATCTCTCTCTTTCTATAAAAAATGACGTAACGTATAAGGATAAGGAGCACATACATATAGAGAGGTGAAAAGGATGGATGTCCCAGTTAGAAAATCATTACCAGGATCTGCCAGACCGCTTTTCTCACTTAAGCACTCGACGTCACAAATAGAAATAAGAAAATCAGGTGCAGGGTCAACGATCACTCACGTCACAGGCAGCACGACGAGCTCAGCTTCCACTGAAAAGTCAAAACCTCTCCGACTCCACTTTAGTCATTAATCAGTCGATGAGCCAGACCGGTGAAGCAAGCCAACCGATGACCCGACTCACTCAAAGAATGTATGAGAAGCATAAAATCCCTATCGTTTCATTTTCGACAGGAATCGAACCGGCGCTAGCGGATCAAGTCACAAGCTTATGGATAGACAAAATTCGACTTTTTGTTACATCTGTGGAGGCCTATAAAGAGAGGTGCTACACTCCGATTACACACAGAAAGAAAAGACTGGTCGCCCTACCGATGAAAGAAAGATAGTGATTCGTTGATGTTAATGAAAGAAATTCTTGGTTTCACTTTCACGACATGGAGTTGAACCATGATCGACCGTGATTGTGAGAATTGCCTAGAGCTTCTTGGCCCACGTGTCCCGAACGAACTCAATCGAACAGTATATGTGGCAGAGAGGCTTCTCCACTAGACTATAGAATCTTGATGATATCTCTCTAATTACATCCGTCGTATGATTCACACTCTTTTTGGGACTGCAGGGAACAGTACTTCCACTAGTTCCTTTGAGTTCTTATCTAATGATGATCAGTCTGATCCCAATATCCTGCCTTCCAACCAGTCAATCAAGCAGCACTGGCCGCTATTCCATAGATGGCATAGAGCTCTTACATAGCCCCTAATAGGAAGACTGAACTATCAAAGGTTTGGTTTCCCGGTATAGTGCTTTCATCTTTCACTTCTGCTCTGTCTTATTAACTTCTGTCTGATCTCATAGAACTTCAATCGAGGCTTTTTGATCTGTGCTTGATCTTACAATCACCGACTCGAAATGGGCTACCAAAGAGCAAATGTCGGCATATCTTCATCATTCGGCTGGGCACTAGGATGTGTGTAAACAAAGATTCTCCCTTGTTAGATCGCTCTGGCTCGGTACTGTGTCGATTGGGGGGTTATCTTGGAAGTTTGAGTCCAGTTTCTTCTTCTTCAAGTGTATTACATAACCTCCAACCAAAGAGCATAAAATCAGACTCTATAGGAAGGTAATGTATCACTGCACACTTTCTTTCTATATCTTTGTTCTAAGAATCAAACATCTTTTCTTCTGTGAAAGAGCCACGCACAACAGACTTGCTCCCCCTGTATCAAAGAATTCTGTACTTTTTCCCTCTAACCAGCAAATAACATTTCTTAATTTAATAAAGGTTGGAGCCCTCCTGAGCTATACCTCAAAGAGCGATCTCTTGTGACGGAAAGGCTGGAGCCCCCCTACTCCTAGCTCATCTTTTGTGGGCTCTAAAGGAATTTAGGTTGAATCAAACCTCATTCTCTTTACCAATTGCGGATGATTGATTATTTTCAAGCGGACACTTTTCTACCTCTACCACCTATCTGTGCAGTAACTGCNATTTAATAAAGGCTGGAGCCCTCCTGAGCTATACCTCGAAGAGCGATCTCTTGTGACGGAAAGGCTGGAGCCCCCCTACTCCTAGCTCATCTTTCGTGGGCTCTAAAGGAATTTAGGTTGAATCAAACCTCTTTCTCTTTACCGATTGCGGATGATTGATTATTCTCAAGCGGACACTTTTCTGCCTCTACCACCTATCTGTGCAGTAACTCCTGGGCAAAAGCCTCTTTCCCTGTAAAACAATGTATCCAAGGGAAAAAAGCTTGAGTAAAGCAGTACTGAGCTACGAGCTTCTCCCTCACTTCTTCTTATACCCTTCGTGTCCAAGAAAGGAGTCAATCATACAAGACTTCCTTAGCTTTAGCTTTAAAGAAAGTTCCCTGCGGGGCTGTTACACGTGTTCCCTCCGGGGGAGAAGCAGCACTCTTGTCGACTCTCCCCTTTTGCTTTCAGTGAGTTCAGATGCATAGAATCTTGGGTCAGAGATGCCATGCGCAGAAGAGTAAGCGCTTGAAGCCAAATCGAGGATAATAGAAGATATAAGCGGGAAGGAACTAAGCTAGGGAAATTCTGATATAAATCCTCTCAAAAAGAATTACTGGCGAACAGAACAAAACTCCTCAGTAAGTAGAAGGATTGGATGGGAGCAATTCAAGTCAAGCTAGACAAGTTCTCTTAGATCTTCTCTTTTGGTTACTCTCATACGGGAGGAAACTATTGAACTTATACTTGATTCGGAATAGACAAGATTCGGCCTGAAAAAAGTCTCATGCCAAACATCGATGCAAAGGTTAGATTGAACCACCTCTATCTCCAAGCCACTGCACTAGATGCGCATGTAGTCATAGTAGTCGGCTCAGAATGCCTCTGTTCTATACTAAAAGACTACTTCGGATGAATGGGGAATTACGTCGCTCTTTGATCTGCAGAATAAGGCCTACGAGCTCTCTTGATTGCAGAGATCTCTCCACACCAAGGAACCACAATGGATCGTCCTTTTTCTTCCAATTAGTGAAGCGGGAGTCGGGAAGTTTGCTCTTGTCTGATGAATAAGAAGCGCTATGCTATAAGTCATTTTTGTTTAGTAACAAGCCCTGGGAAAGGATTGGGAAAAAGGCTGCAAGTAATCCGTAAGGCAGTAAGCCCCTACCTATAAGTTTATCTTGGATAACACTCATTCACTTACTAAGATACGTATCCGACTCAATATCTCTAAGACCTCTCGAAGATCAAAAGCAAGTTGTTGGGTAGTTTGGCTTTTTACTAACATATCATCCACATACACTTCCATGTTTTTACCGATCTGCAGCTTGTTCACTAGCCTCTGGTAAGTGTCTCCGACATTTTTGAGGCCTAAGGGCATGGTGGTATAACAGAAAGTTCCTACTTCGGTAATGAAAGAATCGTCTTCTTCCATTGCTATTTGATGAGAAGCTTTATATAGAAGATTGAATATCCGATAGTGGAACCAACGAGCTCATCTATCCTTTGTAAGGGATATAAGGGATAACAATATTTAGGGCAAGCTCGGTGAAGTCCACACACATCCTCCACCCTCCTCCTTCTTTACCAGAACGGGATTGGCGAGCCACGCCGAGTAGTAGACTTCTCGGCCTTCATCAGTTGAGCAACTTCTTGATTGATCACTTCGTTCCGTTCAGGGGTAAATCTTCTCTTCTTCTATTTGATCAGTTTCATCTGAATGAGTTCAATGACTCCCTAATTTGTTACACTCATTTCCCTATTTATTCCCTATGTCTTCTCTTTTCTTTTCGCTCTTCTTCGTTCATTGACATGCCTAGGTCATTCGTAAGAAGCAGAAGAACAATGACACTAGCTAACCAACTGAGAGAGTCAAATAGATAGATAGATGAATTACTTGCTAAAGGAAAGGAAAGAAGTGGAATCAGACTCAGTTTCAGTTCATCATAGGGATTCAGAAGTAACAGTTTCAGTAGCCGTATTTGATGATGTTGATGTTTCAAAGTCACTTCAGGAATTTAGCATTGAAGATAAGGACAGAAGAAGATAGGTAGCTTTCCGCCCTAACTAAGACATATAAATCTTAATAGGATGCAGCTCGTCCCGATCTATCTCCGGTTGTAACTAAGATACATCGATTAATCTCCGAGATAAAGTGGAAGTCATCTATTGAGGACAGGACTAGGTGTAACTAAGATACATCGATTAATCTCCGAGATAAAGTGGAAGTCATCTATTGAGGACAGGACTAGGCAGACGAAGGTCTAGGAGCTTGAATAGCTTACTGAATTAGCTCAGTAAGGCCTACTCTCTTGAGTCTATAGGAGTGAAGTCTGGAAGATCAGGGCAGATATGCCCAGGAAAGCAAGAAATCCCTCAATGAGTCTATAGGAGTGAAGTCTGGAAGATCAGGGCAGATATGCCCAGGAAAGCAAGAAATCCCTCAATCCAGTTAGTTGGAAATCTTCTTTAGGGTAAAAGGCTGGTTTAGCTCAACAATTGATAGATTGCTTTATATTGTCCGCTTCGTTCTATTTGCCGCTAAAAGCATTCTTTAGCTCAACAATTGATAGATTGCTTTATATTGTCCGCTTCGTTCTATTTGCCGCTAAAAGCATTCTGTCCTGATGGTTTAAAAAGCTAAAAAGGTGGCCGTTATCACCTGCTGACGAAGTGGTGAGGTTTGTAGAGAATACACTAAAGATCTCCTAGCTTCTATTCTAAAAGAAGAAATTCTCACAGGCCTTTATTTCAAAGTTTCAGATGAGATTCCAAGGCAGCTTTTCTTTAGCCCTCAGGATATGATTCTTATGATTCTTTAGTATGTTACTAGGGGCTGAGCTCAATAGCAACTTACTCAAAGACAAAGACTGCTGCTACTTTAGCCTTAGTATGTTACTAGGGGCTGAGCTCAATAGCAACTTACTCAAAGACAAAGACTGCTGCTACTTTAGCCTCAGTATGTTCCTACAGTGAGGATAGGGGAATCCCCGGTGGTAAGGAATCAAAATAGAATCCAAGGGGCCTGTAGAATGTAGAAAATCAAACCTTTCGATTTAAGTATTAGAAATAGAATGCCTTGGTTTAGACTGATAAGGAAGGGCTTTTCTCAAACCTTTCGATTTAAGTATTAGAAATAGAATGCCTTGGTTTAGACTGATAAGGAAGGGCTTTTCTTTTGTAACTACCTAATCCCCTGGTCAATGGCCTGACTAAGGAAATTGCTGAAGCTGCAGTTACAGAGGGGAGAATTGAATCCAAGGCTTTGCCTCTAGGATCATCTTACCTTCTAACTAAGGCTGTTTTCTACTAATTCAATCGTCACCTTACTTAACTAGAGAGCAGATGCTAGAGGGGAAGACCGAGCTTTCGCCCCAGGCTTGAGCCTTTAAAGGTTTAAGCTGTGATGTGATAGGCACGAAGTCAAGCAACCTATGAGAAAGTACTCCTCCCGGTCTATACCTTGGCTAAAGTATCTTGCCAGGCTAAGCTACATTGGTTTTCTATCTCTAAAGAGAATAGGCATCTTATTACGGATAAAACTACCTTTAAGAAAGAATGATCATATTCTATCCAGAAAATGCATTATCAAGCTCTATAGAGGTACGTAGTGACTCCACGGATAGGGAAAGGGGAGAGAGATTGTGAAAACTGAATTACGATAGCTCAAGTTCAGTGAGCTTTAGGTATTGGTATTGATCAGGCTTTTTCTTTTGTCCCGAAGTCATTCTCTATTCTAATTTTGAATAGCAAGCGTAAGCACAGGAGTTTTCTTGCTCTCGCTATCGTACGCCTTTCCCCAACCAAGCACTAACTATGCCTTCATCCTCTCCCTATGCTCTTCCTGCGCTGTAGCTTTTCTCAATCCTCTCGTTATCGGTAAAGCAACTATGTACCTTTCAGTCGGTACAGTGTCTTTCGCTTCCCTTACTCCACTCTTTTCTCCTTCCTTCGTTCCTAGCCATACAGTTAGATATGTATAGAAAGTTCTTTCACCTGGGGATCATACCTTCTCCTTTCGAGTCACTTCTGGCTACCATTGGATTCTTGGTGGATAGGGTTTCCTAGGCCCCTAGGCTGTGTGGGATAGGTTGCTTTCAGTCCTCCTTCCTTCCTATATATACAACCGCTTAACTGCCTTCGCATACAAGTAGATGGCTATGCAGACTCCTTGGTAAGACTACGGCCACTAATCATCTTCGTTTTCATCATCCTATTAAGACCAGCAAGTCTTCGAACAACTGCCATCTCAGCGGCGACACACGAATTAGGGAAAGAAAGAGCAGCTTTGTAAAGCGATTCATATCGATTACTTAATGCCCTCCTCTTCCCTGCTAGTATCCCTTAACCATTAAGGTTAGATGTGGGAATGGAACTGAAAGAAAGATTGCTGGAGAATATGGGTCTACTTTATATGCTGGCTTGGTTGATAATATACGAGGACTCTCTATCTATTGTCACGATTGATGATGATCAAGAAACGGGAGATATGAATGGTTGGGTCATGGTCAGCAATGAGGATCTTCAAAACAAAACAGGAAATATACATATAGTAGCTCGGTAATGTGTTCTTTAGCAGCATTCTCCCACTATCCATTTCTCTTCTTCCTTTCCGCACCTTTGAGGATTGATTTTCGATATGGTATGCTTTAGGTCTGTGTCAAAGGTGGAACTGGATAAGGAGTTGATGAAGAACCGGAAGGCCTCTCTCCAGGACAGCCTCATCCTTCTTTTGTCTTGTCCTCCGCGGATACTCTAATAGTGGGGCAGTCCTCCTCTTCGTCGGAATCAAGTTCTTCCTCAGATGAGTACTCCTCACACTAGTCCACCATAGTACTCTCCTCAGGAGACCTACTACTCTTTATACGAGAACTTCCTGGTCCTCCCTCCTCAGCCCTCCACAAACACACCCCTAGAGCATCCCCCTTCGCACCTTTTTGAGTGATTTTGGCTGTAGCTCTTCGTCGTTCAGGTGCATTTGATTTTACCCATAACTTCTGTCCATGAATGAGATGGCTGAAAAAGCCACTGTTGCCGTCAATTATGAGTTTCCGGTAAGGGGAAGTCATCTTTAAGGCTGCATTTAGGTCTCTGAAGTCGACACCCACTCGTACTTGTCCGTTCTTCTTGCGTACTGGCACAATGAGAACCAACATTTGCGATTCTCATCCGATAGAGAGAGGGATTGAAGTACACAGAAATGGTCGTCAATCTTTATCAAAGCAATCTGGACTAGCTCTTGGTTCGGTTACCATCCCGTTAAGGACAGGTTTTCTTATCTCGAGTGATAAGATAAGGAACCACTATAAGGGGAGTAAGATTCGGATTACCTTATTGATCGAATATCTCAAGGCAAGAACATTGTTTGAGATTCGAATCACTCCACAAGCAAGATCAATCATGTCTAGCTTGAATGATTCTTGTTGATCAAATATCTCAAGGCAAGAACACTTGCTTGAGATTCGAATCACTCCACAAGCAAGATTGATCATGTCGAGCTTGAATGATTCTACATGCAACCTAAACTACATAGAATTGCAAAGTAACTTAGCCATTGGCTAAAGAAGAGCACAAATGTTTCTTTTACTATATTTTTCAAGTCTAATTACAAATACAACATACATGACTATATATAGCCTCAAAAATGAAACTACTAAGGCATTCAAAAAGTTGTTACATTCATACTTAATGACCATAATTAACCATTATGTAATTGTAACCTAAAGTAAATAAAAACTCTTAAAATATATTAATGAAATACAATAACTCTAAATTGTAATTTACCCAAAATTCAAAACATGAAACTTCATTCCTCTTCAATGTGGCATGAATTGAAATATCTTTTGATAATTTCAACAATATTTTCTTCACATCTTCATTGAAACATATTGTATGATTGATGTCTCTTGATTCATATCATTCTCCACTTCTTCAAGAGGATTCGTCCTCGAATCTATTTGTGAAACTTTGCTACAAAAAATAAGTTATGGAAATACGAAGGACCTCACAACACTCTCTCACGAGTATATACTCTAGGAATTTTAGACCACTCTTTTCTCACTCATTTACACAAATGAAGCTCTCATTCTCACCTCTCAAAATTTTAAATAGAGCAAAGATTGAATTTTGAACTCTGGGTCAATTAAAAACTAAAAAGATAAAAATAAATAAAAATCAAATTGAGAAGAAACGCAAAGGAAACATATATCCGATCTTGAGCCTGAAGCTCTGATACCAAATGATATGGAAAATCAACCCAAGGGAAAGTATGGAATGGATTACCTTGATGATCAAGATCAAGAGTAAAGAAAACTCGTTTCTAAACTCGTGATTCGAATCACTCCACAAGAGGTTTGATCAATATCACTTGAATGACTCTACATGCAAGTTCTAAACACAAGAATTTGCAAAGAAAGTTTAGCTCCCAACAAAGATAAAATAGAAATTCTATTCTTAATTCCAAAATCTGATGTCTAATCAAAGAAAAGAAGGCTTTATATAGCCCTTACAATCTTAACCTATATGATATATTACTCCCAAATTAAATGGGCTAGTAAATGAAAAATACCCATAACTTCCATATTAAAATGGCTAGTTAATGGTGAAATATAGTAACCTATGTGGGTTACAATATAGTCTTAAGTCCTATATTTAAAACTAGCTTAAATATGACAAACAAATATTTAAACTATAATTAAATAATGCAATTAATAAAATGTGCTTATTGACTCATCCTTGGACTAGTTTCATAAATTCAGCGGAGTTCATTAAATGCACTTTAATTCATCTCTTTCTTGAAGCTCAACTTTGCACAACATGTAAGGGAGGTCTCCAGCGTCTTCTAGAATTTCTTTTGATGAGCTCACCATAGCTTGAATATAACTGTATAAGGTTTGTTGTAGCTTCTTAGCTCTCGTCTTTGTAATTGGACCTTGAGGTATGGAAATTTCTTGGTCGTGGTTCATATCATTCTCCCCCTCTTGAAAAAGATTCGTCCTTGAATCAAAGCCATCACCTACATCAAAAGGACTCAAATCAAAAACATTAAAAGTTGTACTAACACCGTACTTACCTGGTAAATCAATTTTATAAGCATTGTCATTGATACGCTCAAGAACTTGAAAAGGTCCATCTCCTCGTGGTAAAAGCTTAGATTTTCTTTGAGTAGGAAATCTTTCTTTTCAGAAATGCACCCAAATCCAATCTCCTGGCTTGAAGATGACAAACTTACGTCCTTTATTAATTCGGGTGGCAACCTTGGAATTTTGTTTCTCAATTTGTTCTTTCACTTGCTTGTGCAGTTTATGAACAAACTCAACCTTGGCATTTGCATCAAAATTCACAAACTCTTTTGATGGTATGGGTAACAAGTCAAGGGGGGTTAAAGGATTAAAGCCATAAACAATTTCAAAAGGTGTGCATTTCGTAGTGCTATGAACAACCCTATTATATGCAAATTCTATAGAGGGCAAACAATCCTCCCAAGTCTTAAGATTTTTATCAATAATAGCCCTAAGCATAGCAGTCATGGTTCTGTTAACAACTTCAGTTTGTCCATCCGTTTGAGGATGACAAGTAGTTGAATATACTAGCTTAGTTCCTAACTTACCCCATAAAACACGCCAAAAGTGGCTTAAAAATTTTACATCACAATCACTAACGATGCTTTTAGGAATGCCATGCAATCGTACAACTTCCCTAAAGAACAGGTCTGCAATATGTTTTGCATCATCAGTTTTGTGACAAGGAATAAAATGAGCCATTTTACTAAATCGATCAACCACAACAAAGATGCTATCATAACCTTTCCTAGTCCTAGGTAAACCTAAAACCAAATCCATTGATATATCAATCCAAGGACCATTAGGAACCGGTAATGGGGAGTATAAACCATGTGGTTTAAGCCTAGACTTAGCTTGTTTGCATGCTATGCAACGAGCACAAACTTTATGAACATCATGTCTCATTTTAGGCCAAAAAAATGTTCAAAGAGCATATCATAAGTTTTAGAAACTCCATGGTGTGCCATTAAACCACCTCCATGAGCTTCCCTCACAAGTAGCTCACGGATGGACAAGATGGTATGCAAAGTTTGCCTTTTCGGAACAAAAATCCATCTAACAACAAGTAATTATCCACAATGAGTCCTTTTTCACAAGATTCAACAAAAGGAGCAAAAAATATGTCATGTTGATACAAATCCTTTATGTGTTCAAAACCCAATAACCTAGCATTCAAAGTATTGAGGAGGACATACCTTCGTGATAATGCATCTGAAACAATGTTCTCCTTACCTTGTTTATATTTTATGACATAAGGGAATGTTTCAATAAATTCTAACCACTTAGCATGTCGTGTGTTGAGTTTATTTTGTACTCTCAAATGCTTTAAACTTTCATGATCCGTATGAATAATGAACTCCTTAGGCCAAAGATAATGTTGCCAGGTTTGCAATGCACGAACCAAAGCATAAAGCTCTTTGTCATAAGTTGGATACCTCAAAGATGCACCAGTCAACTTCTCACTAAAGAACATTAAAGGTCTTTGATTTTGCATTAATACAGCACCTATCCCTACTCCACTAGCATCACATTCAATTTCAAAAGTAGACTCAAAATTAGGTAATGCAAGCAAGGGAGAACTTAATTTTTTTTTCAAAGTATTAAAAGCAAGTTCTTGATCTTTTTCCCATAGAAAGGATACATTTTTCTTAACAAGTTCATTCAGGGTGAAGCAATTGTACTAAAATTCTTAATGAACCTACGGTAGAAACTTGCAAGACCATGAAAACTTCTTACCTCACTTACATTTTTAGGTGCAGGCCAATCTTTTATAGCCTTCACTTTCTCCTCAGCATCATTAGATGAAACTACAAACCCAAGAAAGTTAACTTTTTCCATGCAAAAGCTACATTTCTTTAAATTTACGTATAAACATTCGTTTCTTAAAGTAGTCAAAACATTGCGTACATGGGTAATATGATCATCTAAAGATTTAGAGTAAACAAGGATGTCATCAAAATAAACAACCACAAACTTACCTAAGTATTCTCGTAAGACATGGTTCATTAGTCTCATGAATGTACTAGGTGCATTAGTTAATCCAAAAGGCATAACCAACCATTCATAAAGACCACACTTGGTTTTAAAAGCTGTTTTCCACTCATCCTTAATATGCATGCGAATTTGATGATAACCCGATTTTAAATCAATCTTAGTAAAAAGATTACATCCATGCAATTCATCAAGCATATCATCTAATCTGGGAATTGGATGCCTATACTTTATAGTTATCTTGTTTATAGCCCTACAATCAACACACATACGCCAAGAACCATCTTTCTTAGGTACAAGAATAACTGGAATAGAACAAGAACTTAAACTTTCACGTATATACCCTTTAGCAAGGAGTTCACTTACTTGTCTTTGTATCTCTTTAGCCTTCTTTGGATTAGTCCTATAAGCTGGTCGGTTTTGAATGGGTGCGCCAGGAATGAAGTCAATCTTGTGTTCATTCCCTCTAAGTGGTGGCAAACTACTAGGCTTCTCCTCGGAAAATAAATCTTCAAACTCTTGCAAAAGCACAACAAAATCACTAGGCAAAGAAGGGTTATGCATGTTAGTAAAGTAACAAGATCCCTTGCACATAAGTATAAGAATAGTCTAGTTAGAGAGCAAAACATTCCTAGCCTCACTTTATCTAACATACAAGCCTACTGATTTGGCTTTTCTCTCTTTTTTTTCTTTAGGCTGAGTGTTACTCTCTTGCTTTTCCCTCAAGCTCTTTTTTTCACTTGATTCTTTTTCAATCTCTGCTTTTGCATCAGCCTCTTGCCTTTTCTTTTCAAGTTTGCAATGATCAATAAATACATCTTTTGAAGACAATGGAATAAGAGTAGTTTTTCTACCGTTGTGAGTAAAAGAGTATCGATTTGCATACCCATCATACATTACCCGACGATCAAATTGTCAAGGCCTCCCCAGTAGTAAATCTCCAACATGCATGGATACAACATCACATAAAGCATCATCAACATATTTTCCAATAGTAAAAGAAACAAAAGTTTTTTGAGTTACCCGTACTTCCCAATCATTCAACCATTGAAGCTTGTAGGGTCTTGGATGTGGTTGTGTCTTTAAATTAAGTCTTTTGACCAGAATGGAACTCACAACATTGGTGCAACTACCGCTATCAATTACAACACTACAAGTTACAAATTGAACAAGACACCGAGTTTGAAACAAGTTCTCCATTTGGTCTAGGTCGTCCTCCATAATGTGGGTGTTTAGAGCTCGTCGAGTAACCAAAGATATATGTGTAGGGTCCTCTTCACTAAACTCCTCAATCTCATCAGTTATCTCATTTATGTCGTCATGTGCCTCGTCATCCGTAACAATTTCTCCCTCCTTGATGGTCATAATTCTTGCATTTGGGCAATCTCTACTATAGTGTCCTACCCCTTGACATCTCCAACACTTTAAATCTCTATTTCGAATATTAGACTTTTCTACTTTTTCTTTCCCTGTTCTAGAACTCTCCCCTTTCTCAAATTTAGCTTGAGGCTTCTCATTAATCTCTTGATTTCTATGCTTATAATCAATGTTCTTACTATCCCTTTTCCATGTAGAAGTAGAATTGGGAAAAGTTTTAGAAGAATACCGTTGAGACCTTCGTTGGATTTGCCTCTCGATCTTAATTGCAATGTGCAACAACTCCTCAATATTAGAATAAGGCTGTAAATCAGTCTTGTCCGCAATCTCTGTGTTTAACCCATTAAGAAACCGCGCCATGAGAGCCTCCATGTCCTCATCGAGTTCAAGTCGATCCATCAATGTATCCATCTCCTTGTAATAATCCTCCACAGATTTGCGTCCTTGTTTCTATGCTTGAAGCTTTTGCGCCATGTCCCGGTGAAAATATTGTGGAACAAAACGCTTCCTCATGGACTCTTTGAACTCGACCCATGAATCAATTGGTGCTTCAAGATTTCTTCTCCTACTTGACATCAATTTATCCCACCAAATTTGAGCATATTGTTTGAATTGAGCAATGCATAACAGTACCTTCTTTTCATCACTAAAATTATGACAATTGAACACTGACTCCATCGTTTTCTCCCATTGAAGGTACTCCTCTGGATCGGTTTTGCCATAAAACTTGGGAAGTTTTAATTTGATGCTCCCCACGTTACGATCAATTCTATCATCATAAGGAACTCGTTGTTGTAAATTATGATCCCTTCTTCCATGGTCTCTCCCTCCCATCAAGCCATGACCAACTGCATGTGGATTATCCTCGTGGTGATCAGAATTTTCGCCCTCATATGTATCGGTTGAGGGCATAGGTAGTGGAATCCTCTGTCGAGCTTGATTTTGAATCTCCAATCTACCTATTCGATCAGTCAACTCTTATATTCCTCAAATTAGTCTTTCCATGGTTCGTTGTTGGGCTTCTCTCAATCGTGCATCAGTAATGTAAGTATTGTTGTTTGAATTTTCCATGCTACAAAAGAAAGGTAAAAGAAAGAAAAAAAGAAAAAAAAGACCAATTATACAATATGCTTCAATGAAGATGTGAAGAAAATATTGTTGAAATTATCAAAAGAAATTTCAATTCATGCTACATTGAAGAGGAATGAAGTTTCATGTTTTGAATTTTGGGTAAATTACAATTTAGAGTTATTGTATTTTGGGTAAACTACTAAGGCATTCTAAAAGTTGTTACATTCATACTTAATGACCATAATTAACCATTATGTAATTGTAACCTAAAGTAAATAAAAACTCTTAAAATATATTAATGAAATACAATAACTCTAAATTGTAATTTACCCAAAATTCAAAACATGAAACTTCATTCCTTTTCAATGTGGCATGAATTGAAATATCTTTTGATAATTTCAACAATATTTTCTTCACATCTTCATTGAAGCATATTGTATGATTGATGTCTCTTGGTTCATATCATCCACGGTCGAGTTTCCCCAATTCCAGTACCTTGGGAAGGGGTGATTCCTTGGATTTCACCTCTTCTTCGACTCAACCTTTTTCTAACTAACTAATTAGATGATTTATTCCTCCTTCCCATCATTCTCTTGTACATCTAGTTAGTGGTCTATCCCTTACTAGTTCTCCCCTTTCTTTCCTTTTGTTTGTCTTTCTTGGTTTTGGGCGATGATTCTTGGCCACTTTCGTCTAAGAGAATCCCATCCTCTGTCTTTGCTGAGTCTGATATCAGTGGCGTATTTGAATCAGCCTGTGTATAAACAAATAGTCTTCGAAAAGACGCCTCTTTCTTGTTTTATTGTTTTGAGGAACTGAAAGATTAACTGATTGAGCTACAACCACAACAGCCCTAGGCAAGGGAGAAAGACACCCAAGGAAAAGGAACCAAACAAGAATGGAGAATAAGCTAGACCTACAATTATCACTGAGACCACTTCAACAAGTGAGCTGTAGGCCCGGGCTGGAGAGGGAGTTCAAGTGGCTCTCCTTCGTCTGTCCTTGCCTGAGACTGTAAAGATTCCACCGCCTCTCCCAGTGGTACCTACCGAACATAGGACTCTTCCTGAGGTGAGCTTCTCTACCCATTTATTTGTTTTCAAGCTAACAAGGTTTAACTAAACTAAAGCTGATGTCCATCTTCATTCTCAGGTACCAACTCCACAAAGTGTCGGACTATTAGGATCCACCATGTCTACTCAATCCCCTAAAAGTGTGCACTTAACATCAAGGAGTCTACTGGCAAAGCTTTCAACAAGGATTAACACCCCTTTTTCAGATGCTGATATCCCTTAACCTTTGACTTGGCTGTTACCTCGTTCTGCAACAACAAAGGAGGGCATTGAAAGACTACCTTTGCCTGTAATTTGAGGCTATCCATCAATCGGATGCCTTAGTTTGGCAAGATCGAGAAGATAGCTCGACGATAGAGGTTGTCGCCACCACACCTCCCACTCCTTTCGGCTTCAGAGTAGTGGTGCACTTATTAGATCCTTACAGTTAGATGTTCAGGCTTACAAGCACTGAGAATCAGAAAAAGCATTCTTCGCAAGATCAGACAAGTACAGGTCTGGTGCCCAAGTCAGATTCTTTCAAACCTTCAATGTGAACCCGTTGTATACGTCTTATAGTTGTATACGTATTATATAAGAATCAGGCCCCTAAATGCAGCACAGCAGTGATCTTATATACGAGACCCTCAGATCAAATTACTAAGATTGCGGTTCATTTAGCTACCCGTTTTGGTGTAGCTTGGGGGTCCCTCTCCCTAAGCGAACCATTCGGTAGACAAAGTTTGATCTTTCACACAAAAAAGTAATATAGATTAGATTCTCATCCATTTCGGGAAATGTAAGCCTATTCTCAAAGAGATAGGTATGATCGGCTAAGCTAAATTTGAGCACTAAAAAGGAAAATGGTATATGGACTGCCTTTCCAACTAAACGATAGAGAATATGAAAGCCTAGTAAATTTCTTTCTGAGAAATGCCTCTTCCATAATTGAATACCAGAACATTCTTTCAAGAGAAACCTTCGAACTGGGGTGGGGGGATATAATTGAAATTCTTTTTTCTTTGTTAGCCAGAGAGATTGAACGACATTTTAGAGCAATCCCCTTTGGCATACATCAACTTCGCCCTGAGATATATGAATATATGGAAGTTCAGTTATTTTCTGTACAATACAAAGAAGATAATCAATCCAAGAAGCCTCGCTGTCAGACAGGCCTACCAGGAAAGGCTCATACAATTCCTTGGGGAGGGCAACCAACATAACCAGTTTGCATTAATCATTCATAGAAGATAAAAGATTTGCGATTACCAGATGGCTTGTGAGTTTGATCTTCTGTTCGGTAATTCCACTCTCCTTTTGTACTTTTCGTAAGGGCCACCACTCCAAAAGCCTGATTCGCAGCTCTCTAACTCAGTTACGGGTCTAGAACCATTGTTTTATGGTTCAATCAATTACAATTCCTCCTATCCTGTAAAGAAAAAAAAGAGGTTCTCTATCTTTCTTTTCCTTTTCTTTTGAGACTCCGTTACCAGTCATCGTAATCGTAGGAGGGATTTCCCTTGATCTTATTTGATTATAACTCCCTCACTTTCTAAGAAGCTACTTTTCTGTGACCCGGGATGAACTACTCTCTCGCAAAGAGCCTTCCTTCTATTCCTTCATGCCACAGGTGCATAGAGGTTGGAGCTTTGACCCGAAGGTCTTGGAGCTTTCTTCGATTATCAGATGAATACGAGAAAATGTGTCAGGAATGCCATAGAGGTCACAAGGTCTCAAATTCCCTGACTGACAGTGATAGGTCAGTGAATTGCTGGGGATTGGACCAAGGCAGGTCTGCCCGAAAGCTCAAAGCATCAGGCTCTTGTCTAGCTCAGTCTACTCTAGGCACTCCGTCTTTCCCCCATATACCTTCTTATTTGAAAAAGTGTATCAGACTCTCGATCGAATGCGACTGCACCTATCCCTGCTTTCTTCGGAGCGGTAGGATTGGGACGCTAAAATCCCATGTCCTTGTAAACCCCTAGTGAACCAATAGGTGGGAGTAGAGAAACCTTGGATCGAGAAGCTAGATAATGATAAACGAGAGTAGTCAGAAGTGCGGAGCTTCGGGCTCAGGGAGCACCAGGTGCTTGTTTATGAAAGATTAACCAGGCAAGCAAGGAAAGTCAAAGTGTTTATGAAAGGTGTCCGAGTGAAAAAACTGACTTAAACTTAGTGCTTGTGAGACCGAGTGAAAGAAGGTGAATGAGTTTACAAGAGAGTCAATTCAATCCTCATTTATCTTGTGAAAGACAGAGTGAAATCAGGTTCAGGTTCAGTAGCTCAGGGAATAAAGAATCAATAGGTTCAGTAGTGATTGATAATTAATCTTGAGGTGAGTCTTAGTTTACTGTGAAAGAAGAAATAGGTTCAGGATCATTCATCTTTCTTCTTTCCTTGAAACACTTTCTTTTACCTTGTCTTTGAGTTAAAATGACCTCAAAAATAGGGAGAGGTTAATGAGTTTATTGTTCAAGAGTCAATAGGTTCAAGAAGGGAAGGAGAGGTTAAGGCAAAGAACTGACTTAAACTTAGTGCTTGTGAGACCCATAAAATAAGGAAGGTAATCTCAGCCTATTTACCGAGTGAAAGAAAAGAGCTACTGTACTGAATTCACTCATTTACCCAGGCAAAGAATAAATAGGAAAAGAAAAGGAGAGGAGGTTATAGTTCCAGAAGGAGAGAAGCTGCTTTACCCAGTAAAAGAAAAGAGCTACTGAATATGCTTTACCTTTTGAAAGAATAAATAGGAGAAATAAGGAGAAAGAATCCATAGGGGCAGGAGTTTACCTCTTTCCTTCCTGTTCAGTCTCATTAAAGGTGAAGAATAATTAATAAGGAGTCTTTGTTTACAGCCGAGTAAATTCATTTTATATGCTTTACCGACTGAAATGGCCTAAAACATAGGGAGAGGAGTCAAAGAAGAAGAGAAGGAGAGAAGCTAAGCTTACCGAGCTGAGTTCAATCAGGAAAAGGGGAGGGGGTCGGTTGAGTATCATTAATCTTTCTTCTTCTTTTACTACTCAGGGAGAGGAAATGAATTAGATTAGCTGCTTTACCTCCGAGTCAAAGAGTGAAAGAATCATCCTCCATCCCTCGGTTACGGTGAAAGAGTGAAATGGCCTAAAAAATAGGGAATATCGTCAAAGGTTCAGGATCAAGATTAGTTAAAGAATAACTCACACACATTAACTGATGGTAATACTAGTTCAGGAGAAAGAGAAGTTCAATCAGGTTACGGAGAAGAGAAAGAATGAATGAATGAATCTTGCTTTCATCTTGACTTAATACTGAATTACCTATAGCCCTCAAAATAGGGTAAAGCATCGATTTTAGCCAAAAAAAATCAGGGAAGGATAGCTTTTTTTTATTTATGGTCTTTAAGAGTGAAATCAATCAGGTTCATGAGTTTAAGCAAGAAGGTTCCGGTTCAGGAAAAGGTTTTCGGTTTCATCTTGAGTTGAGTCTTGACTGACTGTTCAGGAGTTCAGTTCGTAAACTCTTTCGTTTCGTCTCTGTTTACCGTTCAGGGAGAGTCAAAGAGTGAAATCAGGGAAAACATCCCTAAAAATAGGGAGAGGATAGGATTTTCTAATTCATGGTCTTTACAAAAGTTCAATTTGTCGAATAAAGAGTGTTTATAGGAGAAATCAATATTTCATTTGATTCTGAAAGAAAACAGAGTAAAGGAGAATGAATCTTGTTGAGTTGAGTCTTGAGTTGAGTCTTTGTTCACAATCACTTCCTTAGAATAACGAACCATAACAGAACAAGGAGCGAAGCAACTTTACAGTTCAATCTGGTTTAGAGGAAGGAGAATGAATAAGGAGTCTTGAAACACTTTCTCATCCAGCCAACCAACTGCTTTACCGAGTTAAAGAGTGAAATCTGTCGAATGAGTGAAAGAAGGAGAATGAGTTTACTGTTCCTGAATAAATAGGATCCAGATGAGAAGGAGTCTTTCATTCAGTAGCTCAGGGAATGAAGTAGCTCATTCATATAAATAGGATCCAGATGAGAAGGAGTCTTTCATTCAGTAGCTCAGGGAATGAAGTAGCTCATTCATCAAAAAGGGAAGAAGCTGCTTTAATAGGAGTAAGTAGCTCTCCTGGAAAGCAGCTAAGCTAATTCATTGAGGATTGACTGACGAATTACCTCTAGCCAAAAATATCTCAAAAAATAGGGTAAAGCATCGATTTTATCCAAAAAAAAAATAGACAGAAGATAGAAAAAATTAATTAATGGTCCTAAAGAGGGAAAGAAGGAAAAGGTGAAAGAAGGAGAGAAGCAATGAATGAGACAGAGTTGTAGAGGTTCATGAGTTCAAGGGAAGGTTTTCGGTTGATTCCTCTTTTACTGTTCAGCGAGAATGAGTAAATGAATGAATTAGCTGCTTTACCGAGTTCAATCAGGGCAGGAGATAGAGTCAAAAAAAGGTGAAGGGGCGAAGCCACGAGCGAGACTGAGTTCAATCAGTCAAAGAAAAGGAGAAAGAATCAATAGGTGAAGGATTGAATGAATTTAACTTTACCTCGTGAAAGAAGAAATTCTGGTCAGGGAAGGAATAGAGCTTCAGGGAGAAGAAGAAAATGCAGGTGAATTAGCTTCTCTTTCTTTCTTTCTCTTTCTATAAAGGAGAATTCATCTTATCTTGTTGTCTTGCTTTCGTCTTTCAATTCTCTTTGATTTACTCTCCTGTAAAGAATGGTTCTTCAAAGAGCTTTACCTCCAGAAATAAGCTCAGGGAATAGAGGTTCAGGAGAATGCATGTTTCATTTGATTTTCCTAGGAAAAGATTTGAGGTCTCTTTCCTTCTCAACTAATTACCTCGAAAATGGACGAAAATATCCCTAAAAATAGACAGAAGATAGAATTTCAGAATTAATGGTCTTTACAGCCAAATGAATAAGGAGTTTCGTCTTTCCTATCTCTTTTTGATCTTGTTCAATCAGGTTCAGGAGAATGACTCTTGAGTTTCGTCTCCCTTCTTTCATTCTCTGATTCTTCTTTCTTCTCCCTGAATTGATTCTTGAACTGTAAAGTCGAATTAATCTTGAGTTGAGTCGAATTCATCTTGAGTCTTTCCTCGACAGTAAAGCAGCTAATTCATTGATTCTTCTTCTTTCATTCTCGTCAGGTTCAGGAGAAAGATCAGGTTCATTCGCTTCTCTTTCTATCACTGTAAAGTCTCATTCTTCTTGTCTGAGTCTGATTCTTCAATCAATTCATTCTTTCACTGTAAGCCCCTTCAATCAGGTCAGGGAATAGAGTCAAAGGTTTAAGGTTGAGTCGAATTCATCCTTCTTACCTTACAGTCTTGTAAATGAATTAGCTACAGAATGAACCTATTTTTCTTGTTTTCTCTTTCGTCTTGACTTCTAGAGCTTTCCCTTGTTCAAGAGTGAAATAGCCTAAAAAATAGGGACAAGTGATTGAGTTCAGTCTCGTATCGGTCGTAGTAGCGTTAGCGTGCCAAGCCCTACCGTGTTCGATGAGTGAAGATTCATCTTTTTTAAGCAGAAAGAATATGAATGCAATCAATCTATTCTTTGATTAGCCTGTTGCCAGTGCCCTCTTCAAAAGCGAAGATCCTCTGTCAATCTCTTTCCCGAAAAAGCAGTTAAAAGACCTATGGAAGTTTGGATTCAACCCTGCAGGAACCATACCATAAACCATAACCATATCATAGATGAATAAATATCCCAGTTTTCGTTGACCGTGAAAAGCCTGACGGAGAATATGGTCTATTCTCTAGGGCATCCGACAAGAGAGCAGCTATTGAAGACCTTGGAAGAAATAGCTGAAAGGTGGAATCCATATCCGCTCTAAGAAAAACTCTCATTCAGATAAATGGCTAAGCCTTATAACTACACTAATCGATCTCTTCCCAAAAGGAGCGAGTCATAAAAGCCAATTCATGCTGCTAGTACGTGGGAAGCGGGCCGAGAGAGTTTAGGCCTTAGCAGCTAAACGAAAGAAAGGGTTCCACATCGAAGGATGAAGACCTATAGCATCTTACTCAGAACCAACAAGAGACCTCTGAAAGATATAACGACTATTGAGTCCGCTGATTCCGCTTTGGTCGTAGATTAACTACAAGGAAGGTAGAGTCCAAAAAAGCACAAAATTGAACCGATGCAACAACGAGATAGGATTCCACATCTGCTTCTGCTCGACCTTCAGATTCGAAAGAAAATAGGTAGGTTAGGAAACCCATCCTTGCCAGTCAGGATGAAGGGGCTTACTAAATGAATGATTAACACTGTCTATTTGCTACTCTGACTAAATTAGTTGCGAACCGCTAGCTTACTCTTTTAGTAAGGCATGCTAGAACCTCCGCTTGGAAGCAGCACCTCGCCTTTCTGGACTTAGCCTTAGGCCTTAGAACTGGACCGAGTCTTGCTTCTTTCACCAGTGATAGGGGCGACCTCGGCTTTCGAACCGAACGTAGTAGCAGCTTCGCCTTTGAAATCGGAGACTGTTCCAATTTCCTACTGAGATAGGCAAGCAACGACTTTTCTTTAAGGAGCGTGCAGCGTTTATAAACAACCACAGAGATTTTCTCTCTAGTCTTTCTTTTTTGTCAATGTTGAAATTGCATCATCTCAAACTTCATCGAACCTAGCAAGAAAACCTGTACTTCTTTACTTCTTTCCGGTTAGTTCAAGAAGGGCCATCCCATGCTGTCCTACCAAGTCCCCGTGCTTTAATGCAGTCCACGGTTATTAAGCCGCTAACGCGCATCTGAGAATATCTGTTTCTGTTAATTCCTCTTCGGTGTCGGATCTTCCCTTATCTGTCAATGATAGCCTTCGCTTGAAAGCATTACTTAAACTTTCACTTTACAGTCCATCGTTCAGCTTCAACTTTCGTACATACGTAACTAGCTTTAAATAGAACCTTGGCTAAATTAGCAGCTATCAACTGGTTGACTGACAGTTAAAGGAATTTCAAAGCAAGTCGGATAAACTGGCAGGCCATTGATGCTAGCACTTTCTCTTCTTTCCAGGTTTTCTTTTTCGATTTTCGGATAAAAGAGTGGAGTTCCTTCCTATCCCTATCCAGCAACTATCAACTATTAACGATACCAACCAGTTCCGAATTAGCATTAGGCATTCATCCTCTTTCGGGTATTTCAAACAAAACCTGCTCCTAACGAATCGACTCTTTCTTTCCTGCTTGTAAAGTTGCTAGTACCAAGGTAAACCAAGAATTATATCCTTTATCTACATCTATAATTCAATAGTAGCTTTCCATGCAAGTGAAATAAAAGAATACGAGCTAAGCGAATGGATTCCATCCCTATCTTTTTCTTTTGTACCAGTTAATTAGCTGAGAGTTCTTTTCATTTTTGCATTTGACTGCCTAATTCTCTTTCCCTTCCCCAACCTCTAATAAGCTATTTATCCTAATTTAGGATACCGATACTAAGCCTTGCTTAACTAGGGAATTACAACTTGTTTTTCTTCTGTAAGCTGTAAAGAATGAACTCTAAATAAGGATCTCCTGCTTTCAGATTCTCAATATACTAGAATATACCTAATCAGAGTCGAGGATAACTGGCTCATCAAAAAGAGTGAGAGGTGCTTTCCATGTAAGCTTCTATTTTTGTCAATTGAATTAGTTGCTTCTAAAGTTCTAAGGAAATCTCCCTTAGTGTACTCTCGAGCTTTCAGAAACGATCTTAGCCAAACATTGACTTTAATCAAACTTTTGGCGCTAGCTTTTCAAAACATATATAGCTTAATGAATGCTAATGCTATACACTAGTAATATCTAAATTCAGAGTTCTTCTGAGGAAGACATGGTAAGGGGAATTTCATCCTGCCTAATATCTTTATCTGAAGGAAGGCTAACTCGTCTTCTGATACAAGTCACCCAAAGGTCACATGCTTTGGGTGACTTAATGAATGCTAATGCTATACACTAGTAATATCTAAATTCAGAGTTCTTCTGAGGAAGACATGGTAAGGGGAATTTCATCCTGCCTAATATCTTTATCTGAAGGAAGGCTAACTCGTCTTCTGATACAAGTCACCCAAAGGTCACATGCTTTAAACAAAGAATTCGTTCTCTCCCCGCCGAAGAACAACCTGAAAGTCATCCACTTAGATTAGCTATATATATCAACACTTTTGGGGCGAATTACTACGTTCCGTCACACAAGTGAGGGCTTGATTTAATAGGGTTATAAAATGGAATCTTCTATTGCCTCTGACTTAGAATATATAATATAATACAGGAATTACAACAGCAGTTATAAGAAAAAGAGATCCCTTACACTATAGAGACTTCTACATATTACATGTATATCGCAAGGTATAGAAGAATCTTCTCTTCATTATAATGTCAAAGAGATCCCTTAAAGGTCGACCCTTTCACTCTCTTTTTTTCTTTCTTTTTGAAATAACCTAGAGCCAGCCACAAAAGAAATTGTGGAATACCGTCGGGAAGGATTGATTTTCTCTTGTCAAGAAAAGAAAGACTAAGCAGACAATGAGGCAAAGATAGCAGACTTGCCTCGATACAGGAAGATAACATAGGGACATTGCTCTGGACTAGTTAAGTAGTTGACTTACCTCTGCTTGGCAAGCTCCTCTTTTCTCTTAGTAAACTACTATACATATACATATTGTAAACTCTGCTTTTATGGAAGAGCCGACTCCACGAGATAAGGCTTCCGCTAGGGGATATGAGGCTTTCGTTCGATACAAAAGATTCATTGGGTTTTTTTGGCTTACTAATCCGATAGAAGAAGAATCACATGTATGCGTGCTAAGCGGTGGGCAAGCGAGGATAAGCAAAAGCTATGGAATATCGTCTTTCCTTCCTTTGGCATTCAGCATTCAGTAAGTAGGTCAAGCAGTAAGTAGGCTAAATAGGCACTTTTGCCCTGAAATCCTCCTTTTAGGACAGAGGGGAGTATTGACCACTTACTTTTTTTCATGCAAAAGAATCAGTTTTGAATATTAATAGAAGAATGGTTGTTTAATATCTTTCTTCTATCCTATTTAGTGAGGGAGAACTTATAGATAGTAATGCTGCAACAAATTTGAGCTCTTAACAAATCCCCCGTGGAGGCAGTCTTAGAAAAGCATTGAAGGAGAACTACGCTCTTACAGTTGCACGAAAAGCAGCGTAAGCGAAAACAGGAGAAGTAGAGGAGATGTAGGGAGAGAGGTCTTTCATGGACCAGATCCCACGAGATTCTGACTGATAAACCAACAACGTTTAATGATGAGAATTTCATCTTCCATCTAATGATCAGAAAAGGCGTTAGACATCAATAAAGAAAGAGCCCGTATCAAAGAAATCCTATCTCTCCACTACTTTCCTCTCCTTGTCATTCAATCCCACTTCCTCCACGTATCACTCGACTTTCAGTCCTAAGTGGAGCTACCACATGTAGAAACCTAGCTACAGCTACCAAAGCTTCCAATAAAGCCCTCTCCGTTGGAATGGAAAGAAGATACGAATCTTGTGTAAATTTGCATTTCACTATTTCTATTTATTGGAAGAGGATGGGAAAAGGACTCTCGCTCCTTGTACGCCATGCCCCCATTTANTAATATCTTTATCTGAAGGAAGGCTAACTCGTCTTCTGATACAAGTCACCCAAAGGTCACATGCTTTAAACAAAGAATTCGTTCTCTCCCCGCCGAAGAACAACCTGAAAGTCATCCACTTAGATTAGCTATATATATCAACACTTTTGGGGCGAATTACTACGTTCCGTCACACAAGTGAGGGCTTGATTTAATAGGGTTATAAAATGGAATCTTCTATTGCCTCTGACTTAGAATATATAATATAATACAGGAATTACAACAGCAGTTATAAGAAAAAGAGATCCCTTACACTATAGAGACTTCTACATATTACATGTATGTCGCGAGGTATAGAAGAATCTTCTCTTCATTATAATGTCAAAGAGATCCCTTAACGGTCGACCCTTTCACTCTCTTTTTTTTCTTTCTTTTTGAAATAACCTAGAGCCAGCCACAAAAGAAATTGTGGAATACCGTCGGGAAGGATTGATTTTCTCTTGTCAAGAAAAGAAAGACTAAGCAGACAACGAGGCGAAGATAGCAGACTTGCCTCGATACAGGAAGATAGCATAGGGACATTGCTCCGGACTAGTTAAGTAGTTGACTTACCTCTGCTTGGCGAGCTCCTCTTTTCTCTTAGTAAACTACTATACATATACATATTGTAAACTCTGCTTTTATGGAAGAGCCGACTCCACGGGATAAGGCTTCCGCTAGGGGATATGAGGCTTTCGTTCGATACAAAAGATTCATCGGGTTGTTTTGGCTTACTAATCCGATAGAAGAAGAATCACATGTATGCGTGCTAAGCGGTGGGCAAGCGAGGATAAGCAGAAGCTATGGAATATCGTCTTTCCTTGCTTTGGCATTCAGCATTCAGTAAGTAGGTCAAGCAGTAAGTAGGCTAAATAGGCACTTTCTTGCCCTGAAATCCTCCTTTTAGGACAGAGGGGAGTATTGACCACTTACTTTTTTCATGCAAAAGAATTTGGAATATTAATAGAAGAATGGTTGTTTAATATCTTTCTTCTATGCTCTTTAGTGAGGGAGAATTTATAGATAGTAATGCTGCAACCAATTTGAGCTCTTAACAAATCCCCCGTGGAGGCAGTCTTAGAAAAGCATTGGAGGAGAACTAAGCTCTTACAGTTGCACGAAAAGCAGCGTAAGCGGAAACAGGAGAAGCAGAGGAGAGGTAGGGAGAGAGGTCTTTCATGGACTAGATCCCACGAGATTCTGACTGATAAACCAACAACGTTTAATGATGAGAATTGAATCTTCCATCTAATGATCAGAAAAGGCGTTAGACAGCAATAAAGAAAGAGCCCGTATCAAAGAAATCCTATCGCTCCACTACTTTCCTCTCCTTGTCATTCAATCCCACTTCCTCCACGTATCACTCGACTTTCAGTCCTAAGTGGAGCTACCACATGTAGAAACCTAGCTACAGCTACCAAAGCTTCCGATAAAGCCCTCTCCGTTGGAATGGAAAGAAGATACGAATCTTGTGTAAATTTGCATTTCACTATTTCTATTTATTGGAAGAGGATGGGAAAAGGACTCTCGCTCCTTGTACGCCATGCCCCCATTTAAAGAGCTTCCTTCGGTTGCCTTGGATTCAAAGGATTCAAAGTAGAGTCACTAAGTCCCAGAATCGGTGAACTCACAATTTTGTAAATTCACTCTTTATCTGCCCTATAATATCAAATATAAGTAATGATAGAAAGTGCAAAACGTGATCGTTCCCGTTTGCATGGATATTTTCTTTTATTTGCCATCTGTAACCTGTCGTACGAGCTACCTTTGCTATAGAAAGAGTAAATACCCTTCAGCCTTGTTTTTTGGCCTCTAACCTTCGTTCCTTTGATGTGGCTAAAGCCCGATGCAAGGTTCTTTTCTAAGACCAAAGTTTGGAGCTAAAGCGCATCCCGAGAAAGCTAATTTGATACACACAGTTTACCCGTCATTTATTGGGGGTATTCTGACTAATACTATATACTACTACTAAATACTAGAAATAGAATATAAGTAATTTGCTGGCACTTTCATCTAGTTAAGAGAGCCTTTTGCCATGCCCGGTTGGGGGTGAAGAGTTGGGTTGGTGATCGACTACCTCTACTTCATCTTCATATACTTCTAATGATATAGATATGGAGCCTCTTCTCAAGCAGCCTATACCATGATTCAATCTTTCTTACTAGGGATGTTTGGCGTTAGCTCAGTTGCGAATAGCCTGAAATATGAAATGTTAATTAGCCCGTGGCTACTTCACTCTTCAACTCGGGATGAAATCAGCAACATCAATATCTTAGTTAGTGAGAAACTCTAAAAGTCTAAGCAGCCTTAGCTCATCAATTAACTCATCGGTACGCCCCTGACTCTAACTATAGTCCTTACTTACCTCAGGAGATAGCTAGGGGGAAAGGACGGGAGAATAGAAAACAAGACGAATCCAGTAGGCCTGCTATTTGAAAGAGATTCATTCCTCCCTTCTCATTCAAAGTCAAGGCCATAAATCTAAATCATACAATTGAACAGTCACCTCAACCATTGCCTCTTAACTGTCTGATAGAGGACTGAAGCAGGTCACGAAGACTCAAAATAGGCTTGTGTCAATTAGACTAACTAACTTCCTTACAGACCGGATCCCACTTTAGTTAATTCAACAGCTGCTTCCAGGCCTGCCTTAGATGATGCTGGAGAGATGGGGAACTCTTTGTTTGTCTCCCATTTGGGTGTAGGAAATTTAGCCTATGGAAGTCAGAGATATGGTATCCCCGATTTTGGAATAGATTTACTACAGGTAAAAGACTTGATAAGGATTTGGCCGTGAATCCAATGGGGAAGTGATTTGGCTTTCTAAACTTTTCCTTCCTATGTTCCCACGTGATCAGTTAAGAGTTGATGCTTAAAACTCGGGCGGTGTAGTAAGAAGACTACTTCTACTTCCTAGCCTCAGGGCTTGCACTAGTTATAAGTTATAGGAAGTGGGAACATAAAGAGGACATTTAGAAGTCAATAAAGAGACGAAGTCTATCCCATACTGAATATATGGATATATGGCTTCGACTCTAGGAAGGAAAAGCAGTTCAAGCAGTCGAATCGGTAATTGCATAATTTGCTATTCCTTCTTTTCTTCCATGAGGAAGCGAAGAGGTAGCGTGTAAGTTTGACTAATGCAACTAGTCGGCCTGAAGGTAATCAATTCTCATGTAAGAACCCCTAGTGGCCTGGTTCGTTTGTGTCTTAGTCGTGGAAGGGGCATTGGCTTAGTCTTGAGACTCTTTAACTCCCCTCAGTAAAAGAAAAGAAGGAAGGAATCCCTTTTCGTTCTTTCCTCAGTTGATGTCTGAGAAGTTGTAGATCGAGTGAATGTGGTTGCAGGTTTAGCGCCATCCCCGAAGCCTTGAATTTAGGTTGACTTTGCTTTCTTCTTAGTCTTCCATCTAGTAGTGGAAGGCGTGTCTGGGAATCCATCCTCGTAGAATAGGGAAGCCAGCCTTTCTTCAAATACCACGGCTCAGGGCCAGACCACAGGTCCCTTGGTGCTATGGGGATCTGCCACATGGTTGTTGCTGAGAAAGATTCAGGAAGGGTAGAACAAGAGGAGGTCGGACCCGTCCTCGTCACAAAAGAGGAAGCAAATGCAGTCAAGAATTCCGAGTAGGCT
The DNA here is from genome assembly GCF_002738345.1 of Cucurbita maxima. Lineage (NCBI taxonomy): Eukaryota > Viridiplantae > Streptophyta > Magnoliopsida > Cucurbitales > Cucurbitaceae > Cucurbita > Cucurbita maxima. Next base: position 5,404,485 of record NW_019272027.1, read on the forward strand.
CCTAATGAGGAGGGCGGACTTTCTCTCCCCCGATAAGGGAAGGTGGTCGGGAATCAATTACCACTGTGATTACATGCACATAAGTGTTAAGGAGGTTGGCAGAACCTCTAAAGCCCCTACAAATAAAAGAGCTCACCAGAGGGAGCAATCCACCTGGTCTGAACGAACCGTTCGACTGTCACTTGGTGACTCAATTGGCCACTATTCCTGCCAAAATTTAAATGTACAAACTGCTACGTCTTTCTCCTAAAACCATAAGGCAATAGTCAAAGCTCTCTCGAAGTCTAGAAGACTGTCACTTAAATGAAGTCGGGTTGAAGCTAAAGGGAAAGGGAAAAAGAGTCAGTCAAGTTCATGAGGAATGTATGGCAACCAGAGAGTTCCCAGCCGCCAACATAGTCTTTTCAAAGGACACCCATTTCTATTGTACATCTGGGCTCTTGACCACTCACTGTGGGGCACTCATGGCGAAAAAAGATGACGAAAGGTATACCCTCATTACTAAAGAAAGGGTAAGTTCTTTCGGTAGCAGGTTTGATTTGATCGAACAAAACAAGAGCAAGATGTATCGTACAAAGGTTTACTGAGCTTTAACAGAAAAGACTTTATTTGATTCTCAGGTGGAAGGACTCACTAGCAGGATACAAGGATCCGATCCCTACTGGAACTTGACCTATCCCAATATCCTTCGCTACACACTCTCAGCCTTCTTCATTCAACGAGATAGATGGGAGGATAAACTTCATTGAAAGAGTCTCGAGGCTCCCTTATACCTTAGACAGGATAATAGGGCCACAAATACATACGACCAGCTCAGATGGGAATAGCATATAGTTGGAAGAATTCCTTTTTGATTAGAGCAGCCTGGTTTAAAAGAGACGGGTGATTCCGCCCGAGGCTTAAAAGACCAACCTTCAAAGTGGCCTTCTCCTTTAAGTGAAGAGTCACACTACCTTCCTTTGGAAATACTGTAGTATAAGGAATTGATTGACTCTTAAATCAAAGAAGTGTATAGCTTTGACATCTATACTACTGACATTGATGCCCGAAGGCTAAAGGGAGACAGCTGGCAACATCTAACTCTTTAGACCCAGACTAACCCCCTGATTAAGAACGGGAATTAAAACGGTTGGAATTTTGTCAGGTCATTAAGAAATTAATAAGAAGGCTTGCCTGTCTTCCATCTTTGAAAGCTTGAATCGGCCCACCCAATAAAGAAACTGAAAAGGGACTTGACTCAAAGCTCTCGAATGTCTTATGCAGATGGATTGTGACATCTCGAATAGATATATAGAGTTAGTGCATTACGACAGCTAAACCAATACCGCCGATATCCATAACAAAAGGAGTAACCATAAGGATAAGGTTGGTTAAGTTGGGAAAAACTACTGTGGGGAAGGTACGAAGTCGATCGAAGAGAAGTGGAGAAAAGGAGGGCAGGTTAAACATAGTGTTTGTCTCAACTTGGAATTCCAAGCGATTATCTTACCGAGTATAAAGAGTGAAAGAAGAAGAAGAAGAATCCATCCATCAATAGAATAGGCTCAGGAGTGAAAGAAGGTGAAGGTGAAGTAGTGAAGGGAATACAGGTTCAGGTTCTTCAATGAAAATTGCTTTACTGAGTGAAAGAGTGAAAGAATAAATGGGTTCTGGTTCAGTAGCTCGGGGAATAGAGTAGAGGTTCAGGAAATGGAATTTTGAGACGAGAAGAGGAGAGGAAAGAAAAGCAAAGAGACAGAGGTTACAGAATAGGTTCAAGAATCAATAGGAGAAAGAGAGAATATGCTCGAATTAATGTTGAGTCTTACCTTGATCTTTTTCTTTGACCTTGTTCAATCAGGTTCAGGAGAATGAAAATAGCTTTACCAAGTGAAAGAATCTCATTCCCGATTTTCGCTTGAGTCTTGACTTCCTCATTACTGAGTGAAAGAAAAGAAAGAGTTACGTCACCTATTTACCTTGTGAAAGAATAACAAACTAGAACTGATAATAACTCACAATAACATATCTCTCATTAAGGATCAATATCAAAGCCAGAGCTAAGATTCTCGGTTTACAGTGAAAGAAGGAAAAGAAGAAATAGGTTCATATGCTTTACCTTGTTCAAGAATAGTGAAGGTAATGTAATAGAATCAAAATATAATAGAATAAATAGGAAAAGAAGCTTGTCCTTATTCAAGAATAGTGAATGAGCAAAGCTGAGGGTTTCGGTTTCTTTTTCTTTTCTTTAATATCCTGTCAGGTGAAGTAGCGAAGGGAATAGAGGTTCAGTAGTTCAAGAGAATTCATTTTTCCTTAAACCTGACTTAAAGAAACAAACAAAGAAAGACCTACCTATTTAGAATAGAACCGAGTGAAAGAATAAAGAGGTGAAGGATCATTCTTGTTGAGTCTTGACTTGATGAATAAGGATCAAGAATCAATAGGAGCCGGTCAGGTATTTAAGTATAAGGTTCAGGTCAGGGCATATCAGAAAAGGAGTTTATAGTTCAATCAGTCAAAGGGGAAGGAGTTAGTAGGGCTAGGAGAAAGAGAAGTTAAAGAATGAATCTTGCTTGAGTTCAGTCTTGAGTTGAGTGTTTACAATTCAAGATCAATAGGAAGGGGTCATATCGGAAAAGGAGAGAAGACAAAGACTAAGTTTATGAGGTGAAGGAGAATGAATCTTGCTTGAGTCTTGACTTCCTTAATTCAAGAGTGTTTGAAGGGAATAAAAGAAAGCTAGCTCGGCAAGGGAATATCGTATAAGGTTCATCAGGTCAGGGCATATCGGAAAAGGAGCAAGAGGAAAGAAAAGCAAAGAGAATAGATCGAGTGAAGGTGATTGAGTTCAGTTCGTAAACTCTTGAGTCTTTCTTCGGTTACTGTCTGGATTTGAAGGGAGAGTCCATTCAATACGAAGTGCTTTACCTCCTGAAAGAATAACTAACGCGAACAAGAACTGAAGGTCATATCGGTTCAGGAAGAAAGAGACCTAGAAGGCAAGGGAATACAGGTTCAGGGGAAGTAGTTCAACCCTTGTTTACAGTTCGTTCAATCAAACACCTATTTATTCTATTCTATTTACCGAGTAAAAGAGTGAAAGAAAGGAGAAGAAAGATCAGAGCTAAGATTCTAAGTTGGATAGGTGAAGGAGAAAGACTACTTACTATTTACCTCCAGAAATTAGGGAAACAAACAAAGCTAGAACTAAGACAGAGAGGCAATGGAATTGTGAGACTCGCAGGCAGAGGAGAGAAGCAAGCAGTGAAAGAATAAATAGGTGAATGAATGGGCCAAGCCACTTTACCGAGTTGGACATGTTCAGGAGTTAAAGAAGGGACAAGTGATTGAGTTCTGTCGAATGAATCTTTGTTACAGGAGAGTCAAAGAAAGAATCATCCTACAGTTTACCTTAATAAATAAGGCAAGGGCATATCGGGGAAGGAGTTCAAGAAAGAACAAGTGATTCCGTTCGAAACTCTCTTTCGGCTTTCCTTACTGTTCAGTCTCATTCATTTGATTCTTCTTTTCTTCAACCCATTTATTTACCTTGTGAAAGAAGGAAAAGGAGTGAGCTTCTCTTTCTTGCATTTGTTGAGTCTTGAAAGCAGAAGAAGCCGAGGTTCAGGAAATGGAATTGCTTTACCGAGTTGGAGAGATTCAGGGGAAGTAGTACAGTCTCATTCTTCTTGAGTCTTGACTTGATTCATAAGGAGAAAGAGAACAGACCGAGTTTAATCAAACAAACAAATAAAGACCTATTCTATCTATTTATCGAGTACTAGAATAAAGAAATAGAAGCCCGAGGGGAAGGAGCGAGGTTCAGGGAATAGAGTCAAAGAAAGGGGAAGGAGAAAGAACATAGAGTCAAAGAAAAGTGAAGGATCAAGAACCAAGCAAGCAGTTTAGAGCCGAAGGAGAGAAGTAGACTAATAGTTTATGAGGAAGGAAAAGGTTCAGTAGTTCAGTCGAATGAATCTTGAGTCTTGAGTTGAGTCTTCAATCAATTCATTCTCTTCTTCTTCTTTCGGTTCAGTAGGTCAGGAGAATTCATCTTGCTTAGGTTGAGTCTTTGTTTACAGTTAAAGAATAAATGGGTGAAGGAGAGAAGCCCAGTGTTTGAATAGTTCAACCCGAGTTCAAGAATCATCCTCTAGTTTACCCCGTGTTTGCAGGATTTCTTATTCTTTTGTTTCCGGTAAAGGTTGTGTTTGAGGTTTCGTCTTGACTTCCTATTCAGGAGAATTCATCCTTCTTCTTCTTTGACAAGGGGTAGTAAATGAATTAGCGACTTTACCTCCTCGAATAGTGAAACCGAGCGAAAGAATAAATAGGAAGAAAAGGATAATTCATCTTGAGTTGAGTCCTCATTCACAGTTCGTTCAATAAAGAAAAGAGCTACTGATACTGAACACCCATTTACCGAGTTTGTTCAGTAGTTTAGGAGGTTACCTTGCTCAATGACAAATAGGGAATATCGTCAAAAGAAAGGTGAAGGAGCTTGACCTTGTTCAAGAATAGTGAAGGAGAAAGAATCAATAGGTGTAGGAGTTCACTCTCATTAAGGATCAAGATCAGAGCTAAGATTCCCAGTTTACTCTTCAAGAAAGAAGGGGAATGAGTAAGTAGCGAGAGGAGCGAAACAATGAGACCCTAAAATAGCTTGACCTATTTACCGAGTGAAATGAAAGAATAAATAGGGAGAGGTGAACAAGGAGGTAAGGATCATTCTTGCTTCTTTCTTACAGGAGGGAGAGGCAAAGAGTGAAATCAGGTTCAGAAAAGGTTAATTAATAAATCAAGGTTCAAGTTAAGGTTCAGGTCCTGATTCTAGCTTTACTACCTCCTTCATTCAATAAGGGAAGGGAATAGAGGTTCCGGGGAAGGTTCAGTCGCTTCTCTTTTTTCTCATCCTGCCTCATTACCTAAGGTTGACGAAACTTTACAGTTATATGGAGCATCAAAAGAAGAATTGAAGCAGCTGTTGTTAGTTAAAAAGCTCTAACGAAACTTTACAGTTATATGAAGCATCAAAAGAATGAATTGAAGCAGCTGCTGTTAGTGAAAAAGCTCTTACGAAACTTTACAGTTATATGGAGCATAAAAAGAATGAATTGAAGCAGCAGCTGTTAGTGAAAAAGCTCTGACGAAACTTGACAGTTATATGGAGCATCAAAAGAATGAATTTCCTATGCAGCTGTTAGTGAAAAAGCTCTTACGAAACTTTACAGTTATATGGAGCATCAAATAAATAATCAATGGTCCTTACAGGAGAATGAAGAAAGTAATTTGAGAAGGAGGAGAAGGAGAATTCATAAGGAGTCTCCCTTCTTTCTTTCACTGTAAAAAAAGGAGTTCAGTCTCTTTCCTGTCCCTGAATTGATTCTTTCACTGTAAAGGGGCGAAGCTGCTCGACCGGTAGGGAGAGGAGAATGGGTCTTGTTGAGTCTTTCCTTCCTGTTTCGTCTTTCCTTACTGTACAGTCTCATTCATCTTTCATTTTCTTCTCCCTTACACTGTCAAGTTTCATTCTTCCTGAGTCTTGACTTCCGACAATGAATAGGTTCAAGAATACATAGGGAAGAGTTGAGCATATTCAATCCTTCTTTCACAAGGTAGGTAAAGCATATTCTCTCATGTCCCTGATTTAACCTATTCTAGAGGAGTGAAGGAGAAGGAATCTTTCGTCTTTCCTTTCAACACTTTCTTTTACCTCGTTCAATCTGGCTCATTCATCTTGTCTTGTCTGTCTTGCTTTTTAATCAGTCTCTTTCTTTCATGTATTTCTAGTCCTGTTCAGTCGCTTCCCTTTCCTTCCGGTTCAGTAGCTCTTTGTTTCATCTTTCGTCTTTCATGAATTTACTCTCCTGTAAAGAATAACTAGGTTCAGTCCCATTCATCAATAGGAGCTTTTGGTCAGGTCATAGAGGTTTAGGTTCAGGTTCTTCTTCTAGCTTTACCGAGTTTTTGAAGGATTTCTTATTCTTTCTTGTAAAAGAGTGAAATCAGTCTCATTCTTCTTTCGTCTTGACTTGTTGGAGAGGGGCAAGCAATGGAATAGCTTTACCGAGTTTACGAGGTTCAGGGTCAGGAGAGAAAGAAGGAGAGAATATGCTCTCATGAATAAGGAAGGAGTATTTCTCTTTTTCTTTGTCAAATCAGGGGAAGGGGAAGGAGTTTACAGTGTTTGAATCAATAGGTGAAAGATGGATCGTGAAGTAGTGAACTCGAATTCAATTCTTGTTGAGTCTTTCCTTTGATTCTAGCTCGAACTATAAAGGAGAAAGATAAAGGAGTGAAGAAGCCGGAGTGAAGGATCATTACTTGTTGAGTCTTTTTTTCCGAATGCATTACCTAGATCAATCAGGTTCAGGTAGAGTCCATGAATTAGATTAGCTGCTTTACCCTGGGAAATGAAAGAATAAATAGGGAGAGAAGTTCAGTCTCATCTTCTTTTTCAGTGTTTGAAGGTGAAGGATCATTCTTGCTTCTTTCTTTACAGTTCGGGAAAGAAGGAAAAGAATAAATAGGTTCAGGTTCAGTAGTTCAGGAGCGAAGCAGGCAGCTTTACCGACAGGTTCAGGATCATGAATGTTCAGTCTCATTCTTGCTTCTTTCTTACAGGAGGGAGAGACAAAGAGTGGTTGAAGGGAGAGGTTCACAATCACTGATAATAACTCACAATAACGGAACAAGGGGCGAAGCAAGCCTATTTACCTCCCTCGTTCAATCAGGAAAAGGTTCAGGAGTAAGTGAGGAGAAAGATTAGTTAAAGAATTCATCTTGAGTTTCGGCTTTCCCTTGTGAAATGGCCTAAAAAATGGGCGAGGAGTCCGTGTTTCGTCTTGACTTGTTTACGTGGTGGAATAAATAGGTAAAGGAGAATGCATCTTTCGTTGAGTCTTTTCTTCCTAATTACCTTGTGAAAGAATAGAGAGTCCATGAATTAACGGTAGCGGCTTTACCTTGTCTTTAAAGGAAAAGAACAAGAACTGAAGGAAAAGGAGTTTACCGAGTTCAATCTGTCTCAGTCATAAGGAGTATTGATCTTTGATAGTTCAGGGAGAGTCCATGAATATGCTCGAATGAATAGTGTTTACAGTGAGTGAAAGAATAACTCACAATAACGGGAATATCGGAAGAAGGAGTTCCATCAGGTTCAGAAGTAGAAGTCACAGTCCAGGCAGGCAGGAAGGAGTTTACAGTTTGTGTCGTGTTTGAAGGCTCAGGGTCAGGAGTTTACTCTCATTAATCTTGATTTCAGTCTTGACTCTCCCTGATTTCACTGTAAACTCGAATTAATCTTGAGTCTTGACTTACAGTTCAGTCTCATTCATCTTTCGTCTTTCCTTTCAACACTTTCAGGTCCACGAGAGAATATGCTCTCTAGAATCTTGAGTTTCGTCTTTCCTTCCTGTTCTGGCTCTCTCATTCATCTTTCTTCTTTTTTCCAGTTCAAGAATAAATAGGGGAAGGTTAAGTAGTTCAGGTCATATCGGTTCAGGTTCAGAAGTCATAGTCCTGTTAAACTCGAATTCATCTTTCATTTCGCCTTACAGTGAACTCGAATGAATCGGAAAGGTGCGTAGCAGTGAGACCGAGGTTACAAAGAAGAAATAGGGGAAGGGCATATCGTGAAAGAAGAATAGTCCTGTTTACCCTGTTCAATCAGGTTCGTTCAGTAGTTCAGGATCATTCTTGTTTCATTAGATTCTCCCTTTATTCTTGAACTGGAAACTCGGATAGGAGAGTTCCTTCTTTCATTCATTTACTCCCCTGTAAAGAAAGGAATATCTTATTCTTCTTCTTGCCTTGCATTCTGTTCCGGTTCAGGTTCAGTTCAGGAGAGGAGGACGTTGATCAAGTTTTTCCATGCCTAGTTCTAGTTTCGGTTAATGACCCAGAGCAGGCTACAGATCTATACCAAGCCCGTTACGCCATAATTCATTGAGGTTGATCCCGAAGTGACGTTCGAAATCGTAGCAATAGTCTGTCTCTATTTATTCACAGAATGAACGAGAGTTTCACGGGATTTCATTAACACGTCTCGACCAGAAATCCCGCTCTTCGCAAGCATACCGCTTTCAGTTCAAGAATAGGTAGCGGTTTTAAGGAAGACTACCGAGCTCATGGATAAGCGCCTATCATCTCTATGCTCATTATGACTTTAGCTTTTCCTTTGATTAGTAGTATTAGCGAAAGCTCGCTCGACTTAATATAATAATAGCTGTCTTACTCGACTTGCTTACTAGCTGCCTTTCTGACTAATATAATAGACTGACTTGTTTGTGAATGAATAGTTCTAAACTGAGTACACTAGGAGAATAGTAGTTTCCTCTTGTTTCCTTTTTATGAACATGTAATGATCAGCATTCCTTCTTTGGAAACCCATCTTCGTCATAACCTTCATATCTCGAACCAAGCCGGAGGAGCCGAGGAGATATATGAGGCCCTCGCCTTTTTTCACCTTCAAACTTTCTCTTCCTCCCCTTGAGCTCGAAACCCTGGTGGAAGACGAATAGAAACTCGTGTAGGTCTCCATGAAGAAAGGCCTTTTTTACATCGAGCTGATGCAGTGACCAAGATCCATTAGCTGCAACTGACAGAATGACTCGTATGGAATTTTTGTGAGTTTGCAGGAGAAAATGTTTCGAGATAATCGATGCCATCCATAGGTTTGTGTGAAACCTTTCGCCACAAGACAAGCCCTCTCGATAGAGCCATCAGCTTTGTGTTTCAGGGTATATACCCATAGCCAACCGTACGTTTTTTTGCCTCTTGGTAACGTGATCAGTTCCCAAGTGTCGTTCTTCCTTCTTTAGAGCCTCTATTTCTTCTATCATAGCTTTCTTCCACTGAGGATGATTGAGGGCTTCTTTCAGGAGGGTATCTTCTCTTCTCGCTGAAACAAAAGCTTGAAAGTCCAGAAGCTTGATAGGACACAAAGTTCTTAATAAGGGGTTCTCAGTCAAATATTTCTTTTCTTTCTTTAAGGAAATACAGATAAGAAAGAAAAGAGGAAAAGAGTCAGTATTGAAAGACAGATCGATCAAATATCTTTTTTAACGAATTGCCTGATTGAGGCAGTTTATTGAGACTTGTTACTAGACCAAGCAAAAATTCCCTAGAAGAGAGCTTAAAGAGGGCTGAAGCTTAAGGAAAATAGACCATAGAAAATCAGTCCTGAACTCCAGAACGAAGGGGATAGATTGAATACTGTCTTCGTCTTTCACTACTGACTGAAATTAGCCGAGATCATATAACTCTTTATCGAGGATGTGACTATAGTCAAAATAGGAGAATATTGATAGGGTTTATAGCAAGACTGGGAGGAATATCTGAAACACGTAGAGACTGACTGTTCTAGAAGCTCTGCGTGAGCACCAGCTTCAAGCCCATACGGAGTTGTGGAATTTCAACGAGGATGGAGAATGCTGATTTGAATAGGGAGCCTGAAAATCAGATCTATTCGGCTTGCGCAGGTAGGCAGCTTTCCAGCCCATATATGTTTTGATTCAACTCATGCTAATTTAGAATATCGGAAGATTCCAGATAATAATGCTCAAATTGGAACTCTCAACAACCCGGGAAATCAAATTCCAGACGAATGCAAACAGAAAATGATCAAAGATCGCAAGAAGTGTAGCTCCTGACATCACGGAAAAGACAAGGGGATAGCTTCAACGACGAAATGAAAATGGGGGAAGAAAAGGTAAGGTCACAAATAGAGTGAAACCAAGTCAGATTGTAAAGGCATAATGATAAATGATAGTAGGGTCGGCCTCGCCCTCCGAACCGGACGTGAAGGCTCATCTGACTGCTCTTGATAAAATCATTACTTCATTCCCGTCACTACGGATTGATTGTCCCTAGACCAATACTTGGAATGGATGGCTACATCAGTCTATTCTCCAACTTTTCTCACAAGCAAGACCTATAGAATGAGCTTAGATTCATCCATACCGTTTCCAACCTACCTCGCTTGGTGCATTAGTGGAATGCTTTCTGACTGTGGGATGATAAGAAAACTTCCATCCTCGTATGAAGGAATTCCAAGAGTATAGAGTTGATGAAATATGAATAGCTAAGATTAACTAATGCCTTTTCTTTCTATTGCTTTTTAGCAGATGTAGGCGACAGACAAAAAAGGGAGCTTGGTTGATGTGGAATAATCAATCCTTCGGTCTAGTGAGCATATATGCCTCCTTCGCCTACGGCTTCTAGCCTTTTTAGCTTCGCTACCNAGTTCTAAACTGAGTACACTAGGAGAATAGTAGTTTCCTCTTGTTTCCTTTTTATGAACATGTAATGATCAGCATTCCTTCTTTGGAAACCCATCTTCGTCATAACCTTCATATCTCGAACCAAGCCAGAGGAGCCGAGGAGATATATGAGGCCCTCGCCTTTTTTCACCTTCAAACTTTCTCTTCCTCCCCTTGAGCTCGAAACCCTGGTGGAAGACGAATAGAAACTCGTGTAGGTCTCCATGAAGAAAGGCCNACCAAGATCCATTAGCTGCAACTGACAGAATGACTCGTATGGAATTTTTGTGAGTTTGCAGGAGAAAATGTTTCGAGATAATCGATGCCATCCATAGGTTTGTGTGAAACCTTTCGCCACAAGACAAACCCTCTCGATAGAGCCATCAGCTTTGTGTTTCAGGGTATATACCCATAGCCAACCGTACGTTTTTTTGCCTCTTGGTAACGTGATCAGTTCCCAAGTGTCGTTCTTCCTTCTTTAGAGCCTCTATTT
>NW_019272027.1:5415512-5415809 GCF_002738345.1 Cucurbita maxima
TCAGTCCTGAACTCCAGAACGAAGGGGATAGATTGAATACTGTCTTCGTCTTTCACTACTGACTGAAATTAGCCGAGATCATATAACTCTTTATCGAGGATGTGACTATAGTCAAAATAGGAGAATAAAAAAAAGCACACGTTGATAGGGTTTATAGCAAGACTGGGAGGAATATCTGAAACACGTAGAGACTGACTGTTCTAGAAGCTCTGCGTGAGCACCAGCTTCAAGCCCATACGGAGTTGTGGAATTTCAACGAGGATGGAGAATGCTGATTTGAATAGGGAGCCTGAAAAT